>NC_142931.1:43227153-43237153 GCF_046866305.1 Octopus bimaculoides | reverse complement strand
TTGTCGTTGCTCTTATCTCACACTCTCTGGAAGTTAGAAAAGTAAAATCTGGATATAGACGTATAAAAAGCCAGGTAGTGGTTTATCATCTGCTATTCATGCATGACCTAAACTTGTACAGGAAGCAGAGGGAATTGGATACTCCCGTTGGTGCATGAGAGGGTTTAGCAGTAACATAAAAATAAAAATTGGGTTTTACAAGTGTGGAATCCTAGTGATAAAGGCAGTGAAATACCATAAAAGTGATGGGAAATCATCTCTCGGTGAAGATACAAGTGTTTGATACAGATGATCAATACAAGTATCAGGGCGTCTAAGAAACTGACGGTATAAAGGATAGAACAATGAAAGACAAAATCAAATGAGAATGCTAAAATCCAAATCTAATAGGGTAAACCATCAGTGCCCTTAGTTCAAGAGCCTTTATACATTATTATAAAGTTCCAAAACAATGAGATAGACAAAAAGATCTTGAGAATGTTGACAGAAAAACAGGGAAATTCCTGACAATTTACAGGGTTTTACACCTAGGTGTTGTTGACAAGTGGTATTTCAACAGAAATGGTAGAGGGAGGATTGATAAATGTAGAAAACTGTGGACGTAGACACAGAGAGGTTAAGCGAGTCCGTTGCTGTTAGCGAAGAGGCGCTTTGATAGCGGCTAGAAGAGAAGATATGTCTGTTGAAGGAAGAGAGAAAAGTAAAGTTCTCGGAGCGAGAAAGAATCGATAAGAGCAGAAATGTTTACACGGTATTTATTATTTTTATTTTTTATTTTTCAAAATACTATAAAGTCACCGATATCAGAAATCATTTCAATGACCAAGGACTACAGCGTTAAAGAAAGAGATACATGGCTTTATCTTAGCTGCGTAGAACCAAGTAATAAGTGCAAGATATATTAGGAAGAACATAAGGCATCTCAGTTAAAAATAGAATATGTGGTCAAAGAGAAGAAACGCTGCGCATAAAATCTCTGACTGTATAATGCTTGCTCAGGTGCTCTACAAAAAATGGGGACATGAATAAGTTGCTGCACTCATTTATTAGAAAATCTATAAAATAAGAATAGATTTGATCATATAGGAAAACGGTATGACACATCCTTGAAGTTACGATACAAACTTTAAATGGATACGAAAATACAACGTTTCCCAATCCAAACGGAGTAGGTGCTTGAACACAACAAATTAGACGTAGTGGTGGTGGGCAAGATGATCCACATGTGCTCTATAATTGATTTTGCGCGTCCCTTTGACTTACGAACAGTGAAGAAGGAAGACGAAAAATAGACATGTAGAATCCTCTTAAATACGAGAGAGACCTTAGAAACAGTATTAGAAGGTATTTAGGGGAATATAAAAGTAATTAAAATAGAGTATCCAATAGAACTATTACAAAAAGTTTGCCTCCTTGGCACGCCAGATTCATCAGGAAAGTATTAGATAGTTGAAAAGGACTGATAACCTGGTACCGTAAGCTGCAATTAGCAAGCCTGTTACTCGTGCAAACAAAACCTGAGTTAAAAGACTACTACTACTACTACTACTACTACTACTACTACTACTACTACTACTACTACTACTACTACTAATAATAATAATAATAATAATAATAATAATAATAATAATAATAATAATAATATATTCACAGACATGACAGAACTGGGACCTATATACACTGGAAGCTATGCCAACACTATGGAATAACAACAGAAAAAAACATGGTATAAACACACGCCAGAAAAGGTCACAGAAAACGAGAAAGCAACCATACTCTGGGATATGCCAATACACACAGATAGAGAAATTAAGGCAAATAGACCAGATATAGTTGTCAAAGATCATGAAGAAAAAAAAATGCTTTCTAATTGATGTTTCAATACCAGCAGATGACAACGTCTCTCTAAAAGAAATGGAAAAACTTTCAAAATACAAAAACCTGGAAATAGAGGTAACTCGAATGTGGAATCTAAAAACAGAAACAATTCCTATTATAGTAGGTGCCTTAGGTATAATAAAAAATATTCAGACAAATACATAACAAAAACACCAGGACTTACAAATATATATAACATACAGAAAATTGCACTACTAGACACAGCACATATCCTACGCAAAACACTTTCAATACAGTAACCATTAGAGCATCACAGCAAACCACAGCACATACCCAAGGCGCACAGAGCTGCGCTCGGTAGTGAAGTGAAAGCACGTTATAAAAATAAGACTACTGAACAATAATAATAATAATAATAATAATAATAATAATAATTAACACATCTATTACTCTTATCCTAAAAGTGGTCACTTTCCTTTATTATTTGTTAACAACAGTGTAGAAAAACTATCATGTTGAGGAGACAAGATATCGTATGTTTATGGCATCGAACAATAAAAGAATACCGGTAAGTCAGGGAAAAGCAGTGAATTAAACCCAGAATTCGCTAAGAGAGCTCCTCCGTCTCCACTTTCATTTGAACTAAAATTGTCAAATAGAGCTTGTCTAAAGAGGAAGGTGTCTTTAATTCTTTCAAGCTCGTTCACCAAACAGTCTCTTTCGCCATAGCCACTTGACAGAGTAACACCGCCTTGCTAAAAATGGGTGCTATGGTGATCCTTAGGATGGAGTCAACCATTAGTCGGGTTCGTCCTATACACGACAACAGTACTTTCAGGAGAACAATGCATTAATAAAATAATAATATTTAGTTTTCTCTAGAGAAAATGAATTGAAATACATCTACAGTCGAAGCTTCGTCTCTTCTATTCTATGCAGTAATATAATATATAATAATAATTTACTGTTCGATTCAATTGATTAAATGCCTTCCCCCGACCTACTCTGCAAGTTTATGACCTTGTATCAAAATTTTAAAATCATCTATTGGCAGAATCAGTAGCATACCAGACAACACAACATATGGTTTTTGAGTATGTTAACTTATGTCACACGTCCAAATGGCGCCGAAATCAAATTTGGCTTTTGTCCTCTTGGGGGCAATGACAAATGTACGAATTTCATATTGAAGACGATTAAAATGATATATCCTTTCTCCAAAATGTGTAAGCTGGTATCACTCTTAATGATCTGCAGATTACGTTTATTGTTACTGCTACATAAAAATATTTTTTATTGAGAGCGTTGTATATTCAAAACTCCCATCATCAGTTGCCGGAGTACAAGGGCAAAAACAGAGAAAAAGCGTCGGAGTTGTAGCTCTGCGTATTAGTGAAAGAGCCATTAAATGCATATACTATACCAGCAACCGATATGAGAAGAAGTATTTTCTGCTTTTCAAAGGGAGGTTTAGTCTTAAGGATACAATCTAAAATTCTAGATATGTTATCACCATGAGAAATTTTTATCTACAATCTGTAACTAAATTAAGGATGTTAGTTGAATATTACATTTTATGTGCAAGATGCAATATTGAAAAATTACTTCCTTGATAAGCATATCTGCTTTGGCGCATTCGAAGGTGATTTGGCTATGTTAGCACTGTAATATGCTTGGTCAAAGCTTTATATAAATAGTTGTTAATTAAACCAAAATCTGGTTTTAAAAAATAATATATTGTACAAAAGTTTAATCGTCACCATAAAAATGGACTATGAAAACTACCTGTTGCTAAGCTTCTTGATATCCTCAGTTTTTATGAACTGTTCTCATTCACCTACTCGGTGTTTGCTTTCAATTTGCAATTAAATTGAATTCCCTTCAATATTTATTGAAACTAATTCTCAAAAAGCTGTTAGATGAACGTTGTACGGGTCAAAATTTTTTAAATATAAAAAATATTGTCAGATGTATTTATTACTCCCCCGATAATGGTTTGTTTACTGGGAAATAGAAAAATCTAAATTAATAGCGTTATCAAAAGAAAATTATGACAGATATAATCCGACCTATTTAAACCTTCCAGCTGTAATACCTCACAACGAATGAAATTAAAATATAATGCATTAATAAAATTATACTATTTAGTTTCCTCTAGAGAAAATCAGAAAAGTACGAAAAATGATTTTTGAGAAAATATACATTTCTTTATATACTGTTATATATTAAAGTCATATTTTGCCAACAGTCTTTGCTTCACTAAATTTAGTTCTGATATTGACTAGTATGACTAGCAATAATGGTTATGAATAAATCGGGGATTAAAACAGAATATTAAACTATGTGAGAGATATCTTTATAATACTATATGCTAAGATAACTTGAGGAATTTGTGCTTTGTTTACGACATTTTACGACCTCATACTACGTTAGAATTGTAAAGTACTGCTGCCTCACATGGCAAGTTTGCACTTTATCATTTGAGCTAGTTTTACATTACTTATTGTTAAAATGTAACACACCAGCTGCGCCTAGTTTTCAGCTATTTATATATATATATATTATATATATATATATATATATATATATATATATATATATATATATATATATATATATATATATCATACCTCTGGTGCTAGAATCGTCAGAGCACTTGATCTTTCAAAGTAATAAGTCTGAAGGTTATCTTGGAGATGTTTATGGTTGTGAGAACAAAGCTACTTTTTGAACTAGATACTTAGATATTTTTTTTAACCAATTCAAGTTATTTGCATCTGACCTATAACGAGGAAGTTAATAGCATCTAATGCTACACAGCTCACTGATAATTCCTAAGCATGATGTGAATATGAAGGGCTTCCGTACTAAGAAGCCCTTTCTGCTAATCATCACCATCAAACGAAAATATTTATTGTTATGTGTAAGCTCTATCGTTTATTGACCCTATTTCACTTTCCAGTCAAGAACCTATGAGATATGATGACCTAACGGACTGACTTACTGCTGAATGAAATATTTATCACCTCCAATATGACAATCAACGAAAAATTATGGTTTCATGTATCATTTTAAATCCGAGGTATCATTTCGTTAACGAAAATGCCAGGTTTCTTCTTGCAAAGTACCTCACTTAATCTCGAGATTATGCTATTAAAGGGAATGTAGTTCAGTTTCAAATATTGACTAATGACTCGGATATATAAATTATTCTTAAGTAAGTGATATTTTCTTAATAAAATATCAACTCGAAATATGGTAGATCTTTAAAATTTGAACTTCATAATAAAATTATATTTATAGGGATTTTAAATGTCATAAAATTGAATTTAATATTGGTTTCAAATCAAAAGCGCCGAGCTGGCAGAACGTTAGCCCGTCACACAAAATGCTTAATGGCATTTCTCCCCTCTTTACGTTCTGAGTTCAAATACTACTAAGGCCGACTTTGCATTTCATCCTTTCGAGGTCGATAAAATAAGTACCAGTTGAACACTGGGACCGATACAATCGACTTAACCTCTATCCCAAACCTGTTGACCTTCAACCAAAATTTGAAACCAATATTAAAAAGTCAGTAAATTTAAAGGCGGTGAGCTGGAGGAATCGTTACCGCGCCGGAAAAATATTTAGAGGCATTTTAACAAGCCTCCTCCACTAACATTACTGACTTTATGCCAAAATTCGAAACTAATATATAAATCAAATTGATAGCGATTTTAAATGCCATATCAAATTGCGGGAAATGGGTGAGAAAATGTAATAATGTAATTAATGTAGTCTAATCCACTTTTGCTACTGTCGTGACGACCACAAAATGAGTTGAATCTTCTTCTGACACTTCGCTTATTGAGAATATGCAATCGTTATGAAAGATACTGAATCTCATACAATATTATATTAGTTCATTCAATAAATGATGCGGTTTTTTTCAATTGCATGAAATAAAAGTCGGCGGGGACGGGATAAATTACCTGTATCAACTTACTATAAAAGCAGGTGTTAATTTTACCTTATCCTTATTCTTAGTACACGCTTTGAAGGGTGCAGTTCGATTTTAACAGTTATTTTTTCAAAGCTGTAATGTAATTGAAAAAGGAGCATGTTCGGCTTATTTTGCTTTATGAGTTCAATAAAGGTAACAACACAACGGAAAGTGCGAGGAATATTAATGCAGTATATGGGATCGGACAAAAAGCGTAAGCGAGTGTCAACGGTGGTTCCAGAAATTGCGAGCCGAAAACTATGGCCTAGAAGACAAGCCAAGTCGTGGAAGATCTGTAGAACTTGACTAGGACGTCCTGCAAACCTTGGTGGAACAAAACCCCTCGTAACAGTTGAAGAACTAGCAGAGATGCTTGTATTTGGTCATTCAATCATTCATCGACACCTGCATGCCATCGGAAAAATCAGCAATGTTCTTCCATCAGGATAATGTTCGGCCACATACACCGAGGATGACATTCCAAAGACTGGAGCAGTTTGAATGGGAAACGATGCCCCACCTACCATATTCACCGGACATCGCCCCATAAGATTTTCATTTATTCCGCAGTCTTCAAAATCATTTGAACGGAAAAGTATGAATTCTATAGACGAGGTCAGGACAGTACTGGAGGAGTATTCATCACGGACAAGTGAATTTTGGAAGAGGGTCCTTGCAAGTCTAGCAGATACATGGACGAGCATTGTAGAAAACGAAGGAGAGTATATTTTAGATTAAAAAAGAACTTTGTTTATCATAATTTTGAAAAATAAAAGTTAAAAAAAACGCTTTATTTTTGGGATGACCCTATATAATTACGTACTCCTTTTTTTAGTATGTGTGCGCGCGCGCGTGTGTGTGTATGTGATATCTTTCTGATCATCATAATATTATAAAACTAAATTTTCAGATTTGGTAAATACTCCGGAGGGCGAGGTCGACTCAAAGCGGAATCAAATATCACAGCTATCAGTCCGGGATAGTAAAGGTTATAGCACTCAGCTATCTTTATAATGGAAGCATACACTAATAAAAAGAAATGGCCAGGTTGACTGACTAATAATAGATTTATAGAGAAAATTTTCATTATTGATTATTTTGTGTTTAAAAACCATTTTGATACCAACAAAATAATGAATATTGTTATTCTAATATTGTTATTCCCTCTGAACCTCTTTTTGCCTGAATCGTAAAACTCACTCACACACAACACACACTCTCTCTCACGCACGCTTGAATATGAAACATAACGTAACATTTATCTATTTTCAAGTATCTATAAATACACCCATTATCTCACTCAGACGTAATTTGCAAACTATTTATTTCTAAGAGACATATTTTAGCATAAACACATTACACATAGTGGAACAGCAAGAAGAAGTAAAAGAAATTAGCAAAAATAAAAGCAAAATGTAAAGAAATAATTAGAGCAATAGCGGCAACAAAACAACAATAGTAACCTTTTTTAATAAATCTGGCTAGCTACAGAAACCGTCGATAAACAACAGGTACTTAAAAATATAAGAGGCGTAAGAACGAGAACAAAAGGAGTAGGAAAGCTATATATATTTATATATTTATGTATCTATATATTGTATTGTATTAATTACGTGTTAGTCTTTCAGCCATCTTACATGGTACTTAAAACGAGTTCTTGTTCTTGTTCACGCTTTTGTTGTTATCGTCTTTATCGTCATTGTTATATTGCTCTTTTGATATTCTCGTTGTTCTTGTTGGCATTTTGCAATCGTCGTCATTTCTTTTTTTTTATTTACAACCGTTGTCTTTTAATGTTGCTATCACTGTTTTTATGTTTTTATTATTATCGTTATGAAGGCGGTGAGCTGGCAGAATCGTTACCGCGTCGGTTAAAATGCTTAGCAGTATTCGTTCCGGCTTTAGGTTCTGGGTTCAAATTCCACTGAGATCGACTTTCCATCGTTTGTGTCGATAAACTAAGTACCATTTGATCACTGGGATCAGTGTAGTCTACCAGCCCCTTTCTCCAAAACTTTAGGCCTCGTGCCTATAGCAGTAAGGATCATTGTCGTTTTCGTTGAAGATCCTTTTGTCGTCCACATCTTCGTTATTTTTTCTTCTTTGTAGTTATTGCTTTTGTTGCTGCCTCGGCTTACCTCTAGGCAGATTTGCGTTCAGCCCACAGAAATAATATTCTTTATACGGAATCGATTATATCTATCGTAACTCATCAGGGAAGAAGATAAATTTAGATTAGAGACATTTTTCTTTTCCATTCGTATTTTTTAAATTTTATTTACTTGTTTTTGCTGATAAGGCCAATCATAGACAGGTAGATTCATAATTCAAAGTATTTCAGCCGTGAGCAAGCAGTCTGAATCATGCTCTTTCAGACACAGTATGTCTAGGGCCGCTATATCATTAAGTGTAGTCGACTAGCCCCCACCACCATCGCTCAACTTCACATGTTAAATCTTGATTTCAACGAGACTTAACTGCTACTTTTTCTATGAAATCGAGAGTGCGCATAGAGATAGAAATCGTCAGACCCTTTTGAAACATTGACAGCAGCTCCATTACGAGAAGGGAAAAGGAATTAGTCGGACTGTTTGTGACGAATCGATTACTGTGTGTGACAAATGTGTAACAAATGTGTAACAAGTATGTCACAATAAGTGTATGCTAATCAGGGCATGAAGAACTATGTCCATAACTATTCTAGGCCCTCTTAGATTGGAGAGATTGAATTAACCGATTACAAGTTTGAAAATTGATCAAAGATGGGGAGTACCCAGCTCTGTTCCGAATGGTTGTAACAGAGCTAACTCTTCTAAAGAGATCAAAAGACAAGTTCCTGGTATTAAACCTGGTGTCGTGTGAGGCCCAAAACTCAAATTGCTTGTGAAATTGGTTTTACTTCTACCGTTTGATATCTACTTGCATCAGTATAAGGAGAAAGAGGATAAGATTTATTCATACAATAATTTATTATGTAATTCATATATTCTTTTGTTAAGTGAATAAATCCTAATTTTACAAATTTCAGGCCGCCATAAAGTTAATACTTATCTTTGAATACTGAAGCCTTGTCATTATGCTGGTTGATTGGAGAAAACATATTCAGCTTTCTGAAATTCTGATTTCCCTAATACCTCCGACCCTAGATGGATTTGTTATTTCCGACTCCTGTCTCCGAGTTACGTTCAACCGCTCACCACTAAACTAAGCATTGCTCTAACAAGCCAACCATATATACTATTTAGTATAAATGAAATTTTCTAACATATTCTAAGCTGGAAGCATCTGGGAAGGACTCATTTTCTCAATTTGGAGAAGATTTTTAGACTATTGTAAAGAAAAGCAACAGTGAGGGCTTTATATGCAATGAAGTTTAAAAGTTCCTGAGTAATTGATTGTCATAATGTTACATAATGGTGCACTGTTCACCTCTAGGCCACGAAATAGAAACTATTGACGAAGTATTACACTTTCTGTTGTAACACAATTTCTTTGTACAGCTAACTTATATAGGACTGTTTCGTCTTTCATCTAACGAGTTAAAACTTTCTATATATCTATATACTCCAACTGGGTATTCAACAGCTATTCAGCTGGGTATCTACTTGCTTTTTATGCTTTCGAACCTTTTCTGTACATATATTACCCACTCCCGAGAAAGGAAGTGAGAAAAGGAAGAAGGGAGAGAGAGAGAGAGAGAGAGAGAGAGAAGAAGAAGAAGAGGCGAGAAAGGGGGAGAGGGATATAAGAAAGAGAGGTGAGAAAGTGATAGACAAGGATATAATATTTTATTCAAACAAAAGGAGAGATGAAGCAAACGAGAGAGAAAAAGAGATGGAGCAAACGAGAGAGAGAGAGAGAGAGAGAGAGAGAGAAAGAGAGGGAGAGTTGACGCAAGTATATGAAGATATAATAAGGGCTCAAATGACTGAGGTTTCTCAACTCTAGGAGTTACTTATGGGACCCTACTGTCGCATTCGTTTTTATTGTACAGGACGCTTCAATGGGGTATCTTCCGTCGATAATATTGTCAAGAATAGGGAGAGTTGGCATGCTTATGAAAGACAGTGTGCGGGCTTATATACACGTAAGACAGTGTGAAACATTCATGCTAGCATGGGCAAATGTGGACACTGAAACAGATATAGAATTTCATATTGCACAGTTCACACAAGA
>NC_142931.1:43189653-43222153 GCF_046866305.1 Octopus bimaculoides | reverse complement strand
TGTGTGTGTGTATTTATGCTTTTACCTACCACAGCTCAGCAACCAATGCTTTTTTGTTTGAACTTAGCGGTAGCGGTTCGGCGTAGAATAAATGCCGTAGAATAAGTATCGACAGAATACTTACCAGGTTCAAAAATAAAAGTACTGGGATCGATTAGTTTAACTGAAACCTTTCAAGACTGTACCCTATTCTAATGAATGAAAGATGTAAACGATAAAAAAATAAATATAATCTTCTTAGATGACATTTTACCCTGAGTCAAATTCCTTTCTAAATATTGTAAACCAACCAAAGTGAATATGATGAAGGATATTTGCAAGAAGGTCCTAATGGCTAAATTTAGCTGTTATTGCTAAATTTTATGTCTCTTGTTTCTAATTTTATAATATCCCAAAGACTGCTATGAATTTTTACCAATCTCTTGATACAACCACGCTTGGTGTGGACTCGAAGAATAGCAGGTGTGTGTGATTCAGCCAAAGTGGCTGAATCTAGCGTGAAATTAAAAACAAATTCTCTCAGGAGCACAAGTGGCCATTACCCTCGATGAGCGAATGCAGACAGGATCTTATGACTGGTTAAATTCAATTTTTCGAGAAAATAAGAAAAACAATGCATGCATATGTATGTGAGTGAGCGAGAGTATATGCGTGTGTGTGCCTCTGTGTGTGTGTGTGTATGTGTGTGTGTGTGTGTGTGTGTGTTTGTGTGTGTGTGTGTGTGTGTGTGTGTGTGTGTGTGTTCCTGTACGGAATATACATGATTAATATATAATGTATACATGTATAGATTCATATTTTTTTTCATATATATTTACATACATAAATACAGACATACGTTCACGCACACACAAGTATAATACATACGAATATTTTATATATGTATGTATATATATATATATATATATATATATATATATATATATATATATATATATATATATATATATATATATATATATATATATATATATATATATGTGTATGTATGATGTGTGTATGTATGTATGTATGTATGTATGTATGTATATGTATATACGAAGGGAGGGAGGGGAGTGAAGAGAAGGGAAAAGCAGAGAGATTTAGACAAAAGGTCTGGTATTGTTGTTCCAACTTTCCTTGAATACACAAATACATATATAAACATATACACATATTTACATATATATCATTTAAATATATACACAAATACGCACAGACACACACACACATGCATATACATATACAGGCACATACACATACACGCACACACACGTGTATACTTATATAAACTCATATATCTTTAAATGCAGTCGAACAAATGAACATAGACGAGACCAAAACCATATTATTAGGAGTATATTTCTAAGTCAATGGAAGTCACATATGCTTTAGCCATATATATTTCGCTGACAAACCAGATTATGACGTCATTGGTAAGCGCCAGTTCTATTTCACGCTTTGATAACAGATGATTTTCTTTGTGTTAAAGTACTATCATTATAGTGTTAGCCCACCAAGAATGCCTCCGCCTTCATTTCCCCACCAACCCCAATAACTGTTTATATGGCCAACTGGTTTTCACTCAACAGCAGTGTTTTGTATAGACAAGAGTTATGACATAGAGGACAAGAAAATATAAAGAAAACTACAATATAACTTTTATTGCTGTTATTGTTTATATTTCTTTTCTTTTCTTTCTGTATTTGTATTTCTGTGGTTTATCTGTCCTACAAGATGTAACACACTCTGAAAGAGTTTGAAAATTATATAAGCTACAGCTATTGATTAGCCAGTTAAAAAAGAAAAACACGCGTTTCTCGACTCCGCCACGTTCCTCCCAAACTTGAGAATTTATATTTGTAACAGACAGTTGATAATAGAATATAATTTAAAGTCAGTAAGAAAAGGGTATTCAATCTTTCATTTTAGAAGTGGAAGTATTATTTGATAGTTCCTTGTCAAGAAATTCATTGGCTAAAAATTGTGATTGATGGAAGTTATAGAATCGGATTAAATGCTTACACAAATCTACTTTGGTGTTCCACAGTAAAATATTTAAATTCTACTGGAGTCAGTAGAGTGCTAAAAATATACAGAACTAGACAGGTCTTCAGCATTAGTGCTAAGATGTATAATTTGTCAACTTTCAAACAGTAGGGGATATAAGTATGAATACATACGAACACATATATACATATATATCTATATTACATATGCATATACATATCTTTATATTTATACATATAACAACTATGTATGTATGTATTGCTATCGATATATATATATATACACACATACGCGCACACACACACACATACACACACACACACACACACACACACACACACCCACCCACACACCCACACACACACATATATATATATATATATATATATATATATATATAATACCCAGATGTAGCAATGGTGATTAACATAGGCTTCATAGAAATATATTTACCTGGAGCACAAAAAATACAAAGAAAATGTGCAAAATACCATAAGAAAATATGATAATTCATAACTCGACAGCTGTTTCAGGAAGCCTATATTTACACGATATCATAATAATCCTAAGTTACAAATGAAATGTGAAAATGTCATGGAATATAACCGATGACCAGTAACATGTAGATATAATTAATCTGGCTTCCTTCCTCAACAGAAGACTGTCATTTGTGACAGTTTTTTTTTCCTACATGGATATGAATAAATTACGCTTTTAGTAACAGAACAACCCCCGGTATTAGAGCTCGTTCTTATTTCGTCAATAATATTGTGGTATCAAATACTATCAACAATAGGTGGAAAATTAAAAGCAATTGCAATATTACTCCTTCATTATTTTATATATGGGAAACTTGAATATTTTGGAGTTCTATGTTGTAAGTGCTGTGTAAACTATATTTGACGGACGCACAATAAGTTTAACCTTCCATGAGCAAATGACAAACAACAAGGAAAACTGAAGCAACAGTACCAGCACTACCACCACCAGCACCACCACCTCTACCATCATCGTCATCTCTATTAGCATTAACAACAACAACAGGCTATCTAAAATTCGTTCAATATAATACTTCATCTTCGAAAGAGAACCGGCAGTGGGATTGACACTCGATAACGCGTTCACGCACTCAAATATTTTGAGTTAAACCATTGATCCATCACCCAAGTGTATTCCGCTGTAGTTTTGCAGTGTATTGTAACGTAAATAAAGTAACAAACTTTCTGTATTACACTTAAAGTGCTACCATCTTGCTGGTGAAAACTATTTCAGTCCTCGCCGCTGTTCCACTCAGACAAAGCGTTCAGGTTATGGGGTGAAATACATGTGATCCTGAGACAACTGCTGACGATACGGAAGGGTTTCAGACATTACTATGGATTTAGAAAAGCTTGCAGCTTACAAAACCTCTGTGTAGCTCTTGCAGTTCACGCATGGAGCAAAGCATCTCATCCATATCCATCCATCCATCCATCTTTTCATCCAAGCATACACACATGTAGGGTTTATACTTTTGCATTAAGGTCTACCTAAAGAAGAAATCAATCACATCTTTTTATCTACTTGCAATATAGCGTGTTTTTTAAGCATCTTCCGCTCACTGCAAACTACAAGAGTCAATTTCCAAAATAAGAAAGAGTTATTAATTAAAAATAACCCCCTCACCATTAAGCGATTATGGGATTTATTATAATCTCGTAGTCGCAATATTTTTAGGGCTTATTTTGTTTTTTTCATTGAATAATAGGCTGTAGTAGATTAGCATAGTAAAAAAGAGTTGTATATAAACAATGTCAATTTAAAACTAATATGGTAAAAGGAGCGCAAAAAACAGGCTTACAAAAAACAGGCTTACAAAACAGCCGCTAATTATGCAGTGCTCCTACTGTGTTTATTTGCAAACCGTACAGAATATCAGTGTGAAATATATGTTAGTCATGACCAGGGCTGATATAAGTATAGGAACCTTTGACTACACGGTTAATTCCATGCTCTATAAATTCCTTAGTGTGAAAATCCCTATACGTATTCACAATGAATTTTATTAAAGGGCCGTAAATTTTACACATTGCCGTGAAAAAAATTATTGTGATTTACGAGAGTGTATTCCAAGACTTACATTTGATACTCATTGTGTGGTCCCTCAGAAATTATAAATCATTCTCCTACCACAGATACATTACACACTAAACATAAAAATATATACGATAGTTCTATTGTTTCTGATTAAAAAAAAACAAAAAACTATGATATGCACAGATGTAGCCAAACTTCATTCAAATTTCGTCCCGGTTATCTTAGGTATGTTGCATATACCTATATACGTGTGAGTGTTGTGTGGTGTCTTTATATGTATTTGTATATATATATATATATATATATATATATATATATATATATATATATATATATGCGACAAGCGAAGTATTTCTAGAACTGTCAACACGACTACCAAAACGTTTTTCAGTAGATATGAGAAGAAAATAGAAATTCGAGCAATTGCAGTGTTTTAGTGGATAGGGGTAGATGATAGATGTATACATGCTGTCTGCACCATTGGCTTTTGTTCTTTAACAGCTGTTCCATATGCGAGGCACTTTAACAACCAGCAAATGAATACACATCTCATACCAACAGAGTCGCGCACATATGGTAATATCGTATATATATATATACACATATATATATATATATATATATATATATATATATATATATATATATATATATGTATATATATATATGTATACATTGTATGCTTTGTCTATATCCATATATACATTTACATGACATATATACATGTGCGTGTGTGTATGTATAAGCTTGTATTTGCTTGCATATATATATGTATGTATGTATATATATATATGTATGTATATATATATATATATATATATATATATATATATATATATATATATATATATATATATATATATATATATATATGTATGTATGTATGTAAGTATACATATATATATATTTATGCATATATAGTTATATGTATATGTATATATTATGTATGTATATATCCTTAGACCACAAATAGCTACAATTAAAGATGCTATTTAGCCACTCCACGAAGTTAATAACATGATGCAAAGAAAATTCTATGATAAGAAAAATAGTAATATAATTAAAAACAAACTTCTGCAGAACCCAAATCACACAAGAAGATAATAATACATAATAATACAATATGTTAAGTAAGCAGCTAGTATATTCTAAATGAAATAAGGAGACGCTCTGCTGTGTAGGAAAAGCGGTCAGATCTACCTGAAATTATACTTTACAGTCTTAAGGAAAAATAATTTATGTAGTACATGATGCACGTTTTCTGATAAAGTAAAACGTGACGGTTATGGCTAGAATGCCTTACATCAGAGTTCTACTCGATCAGAGCTGGCTTTCGACTAAACACAACAGCAACAATAGCAATTATTGACAAATGCTTAAATTTTTCGAACTGATTTGAAGACACCTCAAACTGTAATAACGGTATTAAGGTCAACCTTGGATTTGTAAACTAAATGAAAAGAGTTTCTCTCGTGATAGCAGCGTATTTTTTCCAAACTTAGTTTATCGAGAACTACATTATGGAATGTGTTTTAGGGTTTGAGCTCAAGAAGTTTGAATTGTTAATTCTAGATAAACAAGCTACCGCTCATTGTATCCCCCAACTCCTGTATAAATAACACGTTTGATCAAGATGGAACTTTTGTTATTAATCTATATGCAATAATCCCTCACCATATCGCAGTTCACCTATCGCGTACTCAGTACATCGCGGATTTTTCTGGCTAATATATGTAAATTTATATCGTGGACTCCTCAGTATATGGTGGGTTTCAGCGGCCGATAAGTATTTAGATTTTATTTAGATCTTAATTATTTCTGTGGGGGTTTTGGAACGTAACCCTCTTGTTTAATCAATATATGAAAAATACAGTGAAAATGCTATTATTTAGATGTTTAGTTGTGCCACGTTTCGCTTGTCATACTTTACTTTCTAAATATTCTAGTTTCAGTCGTCAAACAATAGGTTGTTAGCTGTATCGTTTACTTCCTTTCGTGTTATCTTTATTGTAGCCTTCATTATTATTCAACTGGAAAGTTTTCTTTTCAAACTGTAAACGATTTAGTCTGTTTCAAAGCCAGTTTTCTCATAATGATTACTTATACAATCACACAACCGCATATAAATAAGGAGCATCAATAATGTGGTGAAATTAATCGACTTCCTTAGTTAAATGAAAACAAGCCACACATGCAGGTTCTCGATGTTTATTTTCCCAGCTTTACAGTTCTTGCGAAACTACTTGACTCTGAAATATTTCCAGTTAAGAGTTCTGGGTTCTTGTTCAAAAGCCCTTCTTAAATTTTATCGCAGTTTACTTCTATCTTTTAACCTGATCAATGTATATAATTTGTTGACAACATCAGTTTCAATGACACGTGATTTAGCTATTGCTCCACACAGTTTATTAATCAATACATTCCTTACCGTACATTAAATTGCTCTGGTGCAATCGCAAAAGATACGTGCTGATTCTTCTCCTCCCACCTCTCTCTGTTTGTCTATCTATCTATCTATCTATCTATCTATCTATCTATCTATCTATCTATCTATCTATCTATCTGTCTGTCTGTCTGTCTGTCTGTCTATCTATCTAAATATAATTATATCCATTTGTGACGCCATGATAATTCGGAAATTGTGTGCATGTTTCTTCACTCTGAGAATTATTGTAGAATAATCTATTGTTATTATTACTAACGCTAACTGAAACTGATTGTTTCAGGAATGTTTTAAAGGACAACTAATCAAAGGATCGCTTACTTTGATCCTTTGTATTTCATTAATTATAATTTGATAAGTCAAAACTTAATGAAAATATATAAAAATGTTCTTTGTGTTTTCTTTTACTTACCTCACAGATATATATTTAGTATTCATGGTCAATCATTTCACATCGTTCACCGATATAACCAGCCGGGCAACTGCAATTGACAAATTAGATTTTACATTAACAAGCGGAAAAGTAGCAGACGTAAACATATTAAATATTGGTTTTAAATTTTGGCACAAGACCAGCAATTTCAGGTGAGGGGTATAAGTCGATTACATCGATCCCAGTGTCCAACTAGTACTATTTTATTGGGCCCGAAAAGATGAAAGGCAAAATCGACTCCGTCGGCATTTGAAATCAAAACGTGAAGTCGGAAGAAATGCTGCTAGGTACTTTGTCCAGCGTTGGCAACGATTCTGCCAGCTTGCTGCTTTATGGAAACGATAAATACTAAAACGTAGTTAAATATTATTCATTGTTTAACTATGTTTCGGACATCCATACAAATGACGCAAAGTGTGTGACCTTGACCTTTCTGTTGGCAAGTTAAAATTAGCGTAGAGTTATGTGCTACAACATTCGATTGGGATTCTTTCTTCCTCATATTTGCAATAGCAAAAAAAAAAAAAGAGGAAAATAAAAAGAGGTCAGAAAAAATTCGATATATTATTAATTGTGTATTTCATGAAATATTTTTGCAAATTGAGACGCTAATGAAATATATATTTAACGAAGGACATAATACAAAGCTCAAATTACCTCTGCAATAAAAGGATAATATATAATTTCTGTAACTAAAAAGATTTGTTATTGTATCTATTCTTTTACTAATATACAAATATTCATATATGCAAGTCTAATTCCATCATCAGTTGTCGACTGGAAATCATTAAAATTTTGACACCTATAACAATATTGTTTATTACAGTGGTGCCGACAGTATATTGAGCTGTGAGAATATGGACTAGTGAACATGAAAATTGAACGAAAAGTATATAACGTTGTTGGCAGAATAACTGCAAAACGAAACGAAAAGAGAATATAAGTAACCTTTCGACTAAAACGATGAATTTAGAAGTTGCTGGTTTCGTAAAGAACGGAATAATACAAATCGAAGCGAACAAGGGAATAATGTTTTTTTTCTTTTAATCAAGCGATAAATTTAAAACTAGTTATACAAACAACAGAAACAGTAAAAACCGAATCAAGCACGCAGAAAAAATATATATAGTCTTCCGAGAAAAAGTTTAAATTTGATACAGAATTGCAAGTCACGCATGAAATAACCATTAGACTTTGCGGACTTGTCGACTTTATTCACTAAGTAACTCTTATTTGAGCAGAACTGTCATACATGACATTCCAGGAGTACTCATTATCTTTGTTTAAGATACTAAGGTATGAACTGGCGGAGACTTCATGCTAAATATTTAAAGGTCGTTGACTTAAGTTATTTTACCGTCATCGGATTCATATTCACGAAATTTTATTTACAATTCAACTATATTCATAATAACTATAAAATGATATTTTTGAGAAACTCAAAATTTTTTACTGCATTGTTACTTAATAGTTGACGATATAGTATTAAAATGAAGTTCAATAATTTCTCTCAATACAATGATAAATAGACCCTACTTTCTGTTTTTTTTAATGCGAACTTATAACAATGGAGATATGGGCAATAGAAACATAGTTAAAAAAACGAATGAAATAGAAAGGCAGGTGTGAGAATATCATACATAAATATGCCGAAGGAGAGGAATATTTACATAAAGGAAGCTATGTGCATGAATGTATGTAAAACTAAAGAGAATGATGTCACAAGACGAAAAGGAAGCAAGAGGACAAATCCGAAAGCTGTAGCTCTAACCTAGTTTATATCTTGGGAAAATACGGTGCTGAAAAAAACGACAGAATTGATTTCCAAATTAAATTTAGCAATTCGAATCGTAGCTGAAAGTTGTTTTTCTTAATAAATAAGTCGGAAAATTAAGGTTAACATTGATGTGGTTATTTAGGTATGTGATAAGTTTATCCTTTTCTTTTACTTGTTTCAATCATTAGATTATGGCCATGCTGGGGCACCGCCTTAAAGAGTTTAGCCGAATAAATCGAATCCAGTACTTTATTTCTAAAGCCTTGTACTTATGCTCTCGGTCTCTTTTGCTGAACCGTTAAGTTACGAGTACGTAAACAAACCTACAGTTGATGGTGCGGGACAAACACAAACACACACACAGAGATACATACACACACACACATATATATATACATACACAAGCACACACTTACACACACACTCTCTCTCTCTCTCTCTCACACACACACAAATACGTACACATATCCACATACAACAAGTTTTTTTTCAGTTTCTGTTTCACAAATCCACTCATAAGGCTTTGCTCGACCTGGCGCAGAGTAGAAAACACTTGCTTGCAGGGTTACAGAGAGTGGCTGAACTTGAAAACATATGTGGAAAGTAAACTTCTTGCCAAACAGCAAAAGCGTTAAGTGCTTTTAGTGCTTATATCAGGCATAAAAAAAAAAAGAATTATACCTTAAAGCAACATAAAGCTAAGGAAATAGATCTCAATTAGTATAAAACATTAAAACAAATACTAGAAATTGCAAGTATTCACATATCTGTAGCAATTAAATCTCTATGACAGTCAGATATCTTTAACAGTCAGCTGAACAGCATATAATATACGCAGTGTGAACAAAAGGAAATAATATTCTTACAAATCGAGAGGCCAGACACGAGAAAATAATAGAAAAATTAACAAAAGTATAATTAATAGTTATTGAAGATAAAGTAAGGAAAACGAGAAAAATGACAGAATGTGCACGGGTAGCTGTGGTAAGGAGTTTGCTTCCTAAACTGATGAAACTATTTCATGAGGAGTATATAAGCCATAAAATGTCAAGAAGTTGCAGAGGTGAATGCATTTATGTAACTTTTTGTTAATCTTATGGTTACATCCGTTTCGCAGCCTTCATCATATAATAATAATGATAATTCTTGCGTGTAATAAATTATTTTATATGCCTGTGCCAAAATACATATTACGCATTGCACAATACAATTGTACATTTTCAAATCAATGCAAATAAATAAGACTAGCGCACCAGATCACAAGAACATCATGGTTCCAATGCTTGAAGCATTGATAGAAAGAATTGACGTATACGTTAACCTTAATCAGGAATTTAATACGATCGAAAAGAGTATCTCCAAAATAATTGTATATTTAGCTTCAAGGTTCATCCAAGGCTGGGATCACGGGCCATACATCCCCTGCCCAATTCAAGATCACAACATATAGGTACACTGCGACACAATTTCTTTTCCTTAATAGGTCCTGCCCTGTTTAACATTGTCCAGAAACTGATCAAAGAGGAAAAGGATCCCATCATCTTTAAACGGAGTCTGGACAAATTTCGTCAAAGAACACCAGATAAGCCTATACCTGGATACAACTCACTCAACAAGAACTCATTATTTGAACGGACCATGATACCACAAAACTTGACTTAAAAAGGATTTAGCTAATCCTATCAAGTGGTGCTATTATGTTAGACATGGCCTGGACCAATCTTTGGTCGAAACATATCTAAATTTATCTAAGTTTATAAACGCTATATATATATATATGTGTGTGTGTGTGTGTGTGTGTGTGTGTGTGTGTGTGTGTGTGGAATCGGGAAGATAAAAACTATGTAAGAGCTCGTTGTATGGATTATATTTGTAATTCAAAAGATATAGCTTGTCAAACACTGTGTCACGCTGATTCAGCCAAAGAAATACAAAAAGTGTAATGGTGTCTTTAGAATGCACACCCACTTGCAAGATAATTCAATGAACCAAGCATTCAATTGATGGAACGTACAAACATTCATCCATGCATGTATATATTATGCTTGTCTGTATGTATACAAGTCTATTTCTGCGATATCCCATTTACATTAGTAATAAATACGCTTTGTCCCAAAATCCATCACTAAGCAAAATAGCATTTTATGTTGAATATTATCTAGAAATTTCATCATTTACAGAAGTGGTCATAAGGCAGTAGATTGGCCAGTATTTCGTTCCACAGAATTCTTTAATAAATAAGAAAACCAATACAAAGGTACATTCTCCGCCTTTCTGTAGTCGTTTGTGTAATCGGCAGCGAGAAACTCAGCGTGATGTTTATAAAAGTTTAAATGTCTAATATAATATACATACTTATGAATGGAATCATAATTTTTGTCTTTGTCTATACCAGCGTTAATCACTCTTTATGCATGTGTGTGCATTTGTTTTCTGAGCAGTGTTAGGTCCTTATACCTAAAAGTAATCTGCAATCTATTTTACAGTCAACTATATTCATATATTACAAATTCCAAGAATTATATAAAAGTGTATATATATATATATATATATATATATATATATATACATACGCACATATATATAGATATACGTAGACATACATACACACACACAACACATACAATTCTGTTCATATGGACCTTAGGAGCATAATAGCGGAAGTATGTGTATGTTTTGGTGCGATCCAGCCTGTAACCGAGTAACTTACATTTCAAACACCGCCTCTTAACAAAACACACACGTTACAAGTTGTGATACAGCTTCTCTATATTACATATAAGTGTATTAAAATAAACCTCTTGCCATATGTCAGCTATTTTTATGCCTGTATGAGACATATACACGAACAATCCTACACATTTACACGCACACAAACATTCAAAGTCATTACACACACACCAAAACACGCTTTCATATGTATATAAACCACACTTGCACACTCTGACGCCGACGAACTCTCATACATACACGTGCTCACGCATGCATCAGATATAGACTTTCTTTTACATTCACAAACGCATTTAGCATATATCCGATCAAGTTATGTAACTTCTAATTATATATATTTTGTGCTTCTAATAATATATTTTGAGACAGATTTTCCATGCTTACCTAGTTTCATTTGAATCCACGTGCTCAACTACTTTAAAACCTATATATTTAGTTGATCTATTTTGCATTCTACTTCCCAGAGAGATTTTTATGTGAAATAATTTTCTGTGGGGTTAGTAACCTACGTGCCACTTACAATACCACTACATAATCCTTTTCTGAACATCCGACATTGATACAAGCAAACTATTCTCAAACTTGAGACCTCAACCAAATGCTTGTAACAAGGTGGATACTACTAAAGTCACCCAACGATCAGATGATGGTATTAATTTAGGAGATGGATTAAATTGATGATTCCAGATGCTATTGGTTAATATTTTAATTGGTATGCCTTTCGAAAGGTTGCTATATTATATGCAACAAAATATTAGCATCTAGTATGGTCCGACAACTACTTGTGAATGAATCTGATTACACTGATTGAAGCATGCGCAGAACTATTTTCACTTTCCTAATAAAATAGCGTTCCTCCTGGATCGACCAACATTAGTTAGGACAACCAGTAACTGGGCGTTTATATTTTATATTAGAATTTAAACGAAACATTAACGGAATGAATTTCACCGACATCAGAAGGACTGGAAGTGTTATCAGTACTATCCCTTCCTCTGCATTCAACTAGTTAAGATCATTCCATACGTTAACAGAGAAATTTATTGAGTTTATAGTTTATCAATCTCGAAGAATATCAATAAACATCAAGCAAATAAATTTAGGAAGAACTTCAGCTATTCAAAGACTGAAAGCAAAGAATTACAGTAAGTAGTAACCCGAAAATATTTAACGTCTTCTTCCAACTTTGTCAACGTAGAATTCGATTAAATATCGTATATAAACAATGTTTCAAGCCACGTGTTGAGTTGTTTTAATTACCAAACAAACAGTGCAATTATGTTTCGACAACTTCTTTATCATTGAACACAATATCAAAGCATAGATATATGGTGTTTCCAAAGGATACATGAAATATAATAAACATATGAAATCAAATGAAAGGAAGTGTAATAGAAAAACTATATTGCACAATTCGATGAATTTAAAAACAGATTAATCCATTTTGCAAAGACCCATTACCCTGATCATAGGGGTTGGAAAATCTTTAATACAGATTTTTGGCCAATTTTGATGACAGGTTTTTCTCATTCGGAACTGACATGAAAACAAGAGCAACAGGAACAATAAATTAAAAAACACAATAAATACCCACAATTCTACACTACCTTCAACTGATGAAGCATTACAAGCTAACTTCTGCAGGGCGTAAAGTATAGAATATGTGGAGTGCAATTTTGTGATTATCTGTGCGATAGAATTCTGCCTGGATTATGCAACACTAATACCTGTGGTGTTACTGAGATAAATGCCTTTATGCATGACTTACATTATAAAACTTAGGTCCACCATGACTCAAATTATAAGTACGTTAGACATACAGCAGGCCATGTCTTTAACAAGTCGATGCCAGTCTCATAATAAAGACCTCATAAAATCTCAGAGCTTAAAATATATTTGCTGTATCCCAAACACCACTTCCAAAACAGCTACATACATTCTCCAAAACCAAGCACCTATTGTAACCCTCTTTCACCAGCAACTCCCACCGAGTAAATGATACATGCCTCCACCGTTACTTGCACTAATAATACTTCACGTTTCTAATTCATACTTAATGAATACCCTTAGCATGTATCTAATGCATACTTAATGAATACCCTTAGCATGTATCTAATGCATACTTAATGAATACCCTTAGCATGTATCTAATTCATACTTAATGAATACCCTTAGCATGTATCTAATTCATACTTAATGAATACCCTTAGCATGTATCTAATTCATACTTAATGAATATACTAGCAAGGCAACTAAGATCACCTCTCTCACCACAGCAACAACATTACAATTAGAATATTACTCTTATAATTCTTACTAAATTAAAAGGCTACTGCAAGCACTACTATTAATCTTAATCTTAATGATGGTTTCTAATGGCTCAGGACAAGAAGTTTTGAGGGAGCAAATCCATCGGCACTAGTATTTGAGTGGTACTTTATTTATTGACACGGAAGAAAGAAGAGTAAAGCTGACCTTGGCAGGATTTGAATTCAAAATGAAAAGAGATGGAACAAATACCGGATAGCATTTTCCCTACACTCTGTCGATTCTCCTATCTAGCCACCTTGTTCCTAATCATAATACTCATTTCTAGTATAGGCACAAGGCCTGAAATTCGGGGGAAGGTGTCGTCAGTCGATTACATCGACCCTAGTACTCAACTAGAATTTGTTTTATCGATCCCGAAAAGATAAAGGCAAAGTCACTCTCGGCGGAATTTAAACTCAAAACAGAGATCCGGAAGAAATGTCGCTAAGCATTTTGCTCGACATGCTGTTCTACCTGATTGCCGCCTTTCTCATTTTATTAATCATAGAAGGAAAAATGCTAAGTCGACTTCGGCGATGTTATAATTCAGATAATAAAAATATAAAATGAAATATTTAAAGACGTTTTATATAGTGACATACTGATCTGTGGACTAACGCCTGAATAATATTAATGATGATTTTTCCTTTTACCATAGAGGTCGTCAGTCGATTACATCGACCCTAGTGCTCAACTAGTACTCAAGCAAAATTTTTTAAAGGGGTAAGTGATATTGCATTCAGTTAGATCAACGTAAATTATTTAACGATAGTTTATGGAAGCAAGAGATAGACGAATTCAACATCAGTGGGATGTACACGCAAAACATAAAGGAACTTAATTATGCATCAAACTGTATTTAATCCGACGATATGATTCAGATATGGCTACTGATGATACAGGAGACCTGAGGACCACGGTGGATGATGTAAGAACCGATACAGAAAGTGCACTCGAACAGACGGAAATATCACACACCGAATACCCATCGCCAGCGTAGCAAAGAAAGATAAATATATAAAGGTGTATGCGTGCCCAGCTTGTGTGTCTATACAGAAACGAGGCACGCACACACATATATGTTCGCATATATGCACACACACACACACACATATATATATATATGTGCTAAGAGTATATAAAAAACATGTGTGTGTATATATACATATCTATGCATATGTATATTACATATACGCATGCGTGTGTATATATGCATATTATTGCATACAACCTCCACCCACACCACACACAATATATATATATAGGCACACATATAACAGGAAAAGCAAAATAAAATAGTAAGAATATAACTTAGAACAGCATATGTCACTCTGTGTATGAGCATAAATGTGTGGTGTTCTTGGGAGTGTGTCTGTGTGTTTGGATACACATATATATGTGTGTACCTATATGTGAGCGGTTGTGTTAAATCGAAACATGAGCAGAAAAGCACAAAGAGAAACATAAACATACAAACAGCAGACAGAATTAGTGAAACCAGGTGGGAATATATTACATATACACATAAAGTGTTTGTGGTTGTTTATATATATATATATATATATATATATATATATAAATATATACATATATCCAAATATATGTACATATATGTATATGTGTGTGTATATATATATCCATACATATACACATATGTATGTATGTATATATATATATATATATATATATATATATATATATATATATATATATATATATATATATACATACATATACATACATATACATACATATATATATATATATATATATATATATATATATATATATATATATATATATATATATATATATATATATATATATATATACATATATATATATATACATACATACATAATACATATATATATATACTTACACATATATATATATATATATATATATACATATATATTCGATGCATGTAATATTGATATATGTATATTTTTCCGGTAAAGGAAGCTGTCCAATACCAAGTGTAAAATAATAAATACGACACAGAACAAAAGCTTAAATCACTAGTTTGCAATAATTATGGCGTCAGTAGCTTGGTGTAAGAATGATAGTACGTTAACCAGCCAATAACTTCATCCATTTTGTTTCCTAAACCAAATGTTTTCAGCAAGTATTTGAGATTCTTATACGTCTGATTGAAATTCATCATTCTCGGCCACAATGAAATTATTTTCTAGATGAAAATCACGTTGGGCAATTGCAGTAGAATATGTAGGTGAGTAACAAGTAATATCGTCAACACAGCAGATATATAATAATTATAATTGTAAGAATCAAATATGTGGAACTAGGCCACACATTAGTTGATGAAATTCAATCAACCTTCGAATCTTGAAATAAGATCAGGAGGACAAATAACTAAATACTGTAAGTCTTTTTTCTTCAGCTACGACTCCTGACAATAACAACAGCAATGATAATAATAACGATAATAACGATGATGATATTGATGATAATGATAATGATGATGATGATAGTGGTGGTGGTGTTAGTGGTGATGATGGGTGGTAGTGATGCTACTGCTGCTGCTGCTGATATGATGACGATGATGATTTAATACCATATGATAACAGAGTGGATACCAAAGAAATTGATATAACTGAGAAATAACTGGATTTAGCCTGAGAGGTGAACAGATAGTCCTATGATAATTGGTGTACTTGGCACAATATCCA
Source organism: Octopus bimaculoides (assembly GCF_046866305.1). Taxonomy (NCBI): domain Eukaryota; kingdom Metazoa; phylum Mollusca; class Cephalopoda; order Octopoda; family Octopodidae; genus Octopus; species Octopus bimaculoides. The sequence goes on along the minus strand of NC_142931.1, from coordinate 43,205,702 downwards.
AATTGCTACCTAAGTGATTGAAAGAAATCGGAAATAAGACCCATTATATAAAAAAAAGTGCCAACCTGTGTTGAGCAAGAAAACTAAGAAAAGTTCTTGAGATTTTAAGGGGTGTGTTGTTACCAAATTTATGATTGATAACATCTCTGCTAAATAAATTAGCAGGTAAGAGTTTGGCTTAATAATAATAATAATAATAATAATAATAATAATAATAATAATAATAATAATAATAATAAATGCCCTCATGCAGTACCAGGCTCTTATGGCTTCTCATCTTAACTGATTGGAAGTGTTATTATGTACATTGTTTTGTCTTGGTATAAAAGATGGGCTACAACAAATATTTTGCTTAATTCCACAGATTTGCTTGTCAGTTGTTTGATCTTAACCGGTTGAGCATGTCCCTTCTTGGCCGACGATATGCGCATCTCTGATCACGAGCAGAAGTAGTGGGGGAGTATCATAGACATGTGTTGAGAGGAATTGCTTGAGGTTTGAATAATTCACCTCTAGAAGGTCACGCGTTGTTTACCCTGACATGAGATCACCATGTCGCGCACATATAGTTTTGATGCATGTGCCTGGTGTAACCTTATGAGACGGGTAGTTATGATGGGTATACCGAGCTTCGTATATTTGTTTCGCAGTGTCACTTTGATTGCATGCTCTGCTCTCTCACGCCGTAAGCGAAATGCTTAGCTGTATTTCGTCAGTTTTTACGATCTGACTTCAAATTCTGCCGAGGTCAACTTTGCTTTCCATCGTTTCGGAGTCGATAAATTGAGAACCAGTGTAATCTGCATAACCCCTCCCCCAAAATTTCAGGCCTTGTGCCTTTAATAGAACGGATTATTATCATTATTATAATTATTATTATTATTATTATTATTATTATTATTATTATTATTATTATTATTATTATTATTATTATTATTATTATTATTATTATCATCATCATCATCATCATCATCATCATCATCATCATCATCATCATCATCGTTATTATTATTATTATTATTATAATTATTATTAAAAATAATGATAATAATAATAATAAAAGGTACTGAAGCATATTTGAAAATGAAACCAGGCCTACTATCCCTACAGGAAGTGCAAAAAATCGTGTTAACTAGAAAGACTCATGTACTGAGAAGAGCATTATCGCTGTGAAAGCAACATCCATTCATGAATTTATTTATTAATTTCTTTAAATACATATTTTACCTATGAATTTGCGAGTGTAAACTGGGAATGCATACAATGAGTTTCTCTGCTCTAGGTGTACGGAAAACACGCGGCGAGAAATGGAAGAAAATTTGAAGAAAGAAGAAAACAAAAACATAATAATAATAATAATGATAATAATAAAAACAATAATAATAATAATAATAATACTAATAATAATAATAATTCTCCACGTTTGCAAATTCAAACGGAAAAGAAAATGTTACTTGCGCACCTAGACATCATCCAACTCACTAGAGAGGAAACCGTATTGCTTAATCGATGTTGCTTTTCCGTTTGACACAAGACTTGTTGACAAATCGTGAGAACTCTGAAAAATAGGGGGAGCCTAATCTGCGAACTTCACAGATCATGGCATTACTGTAAATTTATCTTTATTCCAGTTGTTATAGTAATAGTTGCAAGAAGTGTTAACAGTTGTTGAATATTGGAATGAATTTCCTGGTTCTACAGAAAGGGTGTTTGCTTATTTCACCAAATGCCATAACAAAAGTGCAAGATACCTGAGACAGGGGTATGCAAGTTTGATATCTAGCAACCCAGTATCAACAGCACAAAGAAATAAATAGATAGATAGATAAGTAAATAAATAAACATAATAATAATAATAATAATAATAATAATAATAATAATAATAATAATAATAATAATAATAATAATAATAATAATAATGATAATAAATTGTTCCTGCCCAGGCTGAAAAACAGCAATGGGGAAATATATATCTGCCTAAAATGTGAAATAAATCCGATAATATCACCAAAACCAAAATTAACAAAAAGAAAAATCAAAAAAGTGGTGTTATAAGGACCCAAGTAAGTACAACTGATACATTTTATGTATTGCATGTGATCATTACCCACATAATATATTGTTGTAATAATATACAACACATGTGTAAATGAGATGAGCATGTGGAACGAACAAAACAGAGCGGATTGAACTTCTGAATATAAACAAAACAAAACGATCTCAGTAAGTACAACTGGTATTTATTATATTATACGTGTTGCGTGCGATTAATAAACACACACATACACTCACAAGCACACATACACACACATACACGAGATATATACTATATAAATAACATACATACATACGGAAATAAGGAGCGTGTGAACTCTTACAAGAAACGAAATAAAATAAACTATTTCATAGCGAATAAAAGCTTTCGCTGTAAAGAAGACAAGCCGAAACAGTTTTAAAACCCCCCACAAAGTAATTTTAATAAGAATGCCTATGGACAAATCAGATAACAACATGAAGATGATCCGCTGATGTATAATGAATTTTATCACTTGTGTTTAATGAGATTAAAATACGAAACTTTATATAACATGTTGTTGAGAAGTGATGACTTCTGAAGCGGTTAACTTCAATCAGAAAGGATTGTAGCATATAATTATCGTGCAGAATAAATGCACATTTAAAATAGAACATTGATTCGATAAATATTGTAGTGGAGTGTTATGCTCCTACCATAGATCCACATTATATCCAACACATATGATCTGTATAAAAGTGATTAGTGAATGTTAGAGGAAAAGAAACGAAGTGAAAAAGAACAGAAATACAAATACAGTAGCGAATGTATACAGATTTATAATAAACAATAAGATCTCAAAAATTGAAATAGAACTTATAAAAAAAATAAACACCCGAAACAAAATAAAACAAGGATATTGTCTAAGTGATAGCCCTTGTTTGGAGTTAACCTTTTAACCTTTTGAAAGGTCAACGCTTAGCAACAAGGAATTACATTCTTTTCGTATCGTAATCTTAGAAACGCACGTTACGAAATTCATTATACTTCGATGCGTCGTCTTTTTCTAGTGCACTGATTTATCAACCGACATTCTTTTTAAATAGCTTTGGAGTTTTTCGTTTTGTTTTCTTTACAAAGAAAAGTTTGTTTCGTTTTATATGTATTTGAAAGAGTTCATTTTGTTTACTTTTGTTTCTCCTGAGTGTACCTTATACTACACATAAAAAATGACCTACCACAAAACAATCGAAGTATCACAACAAACCCGGCAATTCAAAATACATATGATTCTACGTAAGAAAAGACGACCACACATACAGTAAATGAGTACTCAACAAAAAAATACTATAGAACTCTCAATAGAAAACTATAAGGAAAAAATAGTTAAGTTATTATAGCAACTAAAAAACAGATATAGAGGAAAAAGAAATAAATTCTAAAATGATGATGAAGACCATACAAATCCCCTTGGAAACATTTAACTGAACACAGAGTCACAACAAAGTATACCCTCGACCTCAGACGTAACAACAAAAATGATAAAGACACACATCAGAAGGGATTATTCAGCATAGACATTGAAGAGAACTAACAGAAGCGATGGGGAAAATGAAAGAAAAAAAAATAAAGATGAATATTGATTCAATGTAAATACCAACGTAAATACAAGCTACACATGAACAAGCAACCATTCGAAAGAATAATTAAAAGTAACAAGAGCGCAGAAACAAGCTACACGAATGCCAACAGAGTGTATGATTTAATCTATACCGTGGCAGTGGCAGTATCGAGGGGAAACAGGACCTGATCTTAATAGAACCAGACATTGTTTCTCCTCTCCATGATATAGTAAGACCCTCCAATACTCTACTTCCGTTAAAAAGACAGCAAAATATACAGCATAATAGTTTTGAAAGTTCTGTTTGTTAACGAAATGCAAAATGAGAAATCTCACATAAAAAAGTGAAAATGAAAAAGAAACCAAATAACAAAAATGTATATGAATAAGAAAGATGATACACTAAAAGCAAAATAAAAGCCTAAGTAAATCATACCAGCAAAACATGCTTGATAAATTGCTTTACCAGGTAAATAGGGCACTTTCATCAAATACCAAAAGATTTTCAGTGACATTTAGTGTAAAAACAAACTTATCTCGAGAAAACACACCGGCAGATACAGATACAGAAATTGAACTTGAAAAGAATATTGAAGAAAAACATGCAGCTCAACTGATCGAGAGGGAAGAGGTGAAAATATATTAACACTTCTAGTATGGCCTATCAAAGCTGGTAATAGGACTCAAAGAAATAGTAAGTAATGCAAGCAACTGCAAATTCCTTAGGTTTGAAAAGGTGCCCAATTTATTGCTGCAGGACTTGACTAATACCCATGCATTCTGTGAATTGATAATGAGGCCAGAACCAACACCTGATTGGTTGGAGAAGGAGTATGGCGGTAAAAAGCATTAATTGCTCCAAAACAAAATTATAGAAAACGTATTTGCCACAACATACAAAACCCTTATATTCAATGCTTACAACGGGTTGATTTCTTACTATAAACAATTCTATATCACTAGAAATATATAAGACTGTAAAAAGTAACTAATTGTAAACCGAAGATAGCAAAAAAGGAAAAATAAACATTGGCATGATCTGGATTTATTACGAAACAGGATACAATACTCTTCATTACTGGAAGCATTCCAAATAAATAAAGTAGCCTCGATATTAGCCACATTACATCAACTATGCCATATCGAAATGGCATAGTTGAAATGGCATAAAGATATGAGCATGAAAAAATAAAACTGACCGTATACCCATAAAAAGGTGTCTTTCATAGAGACTTATTATCTCTCTATACTTGTCTTGCTCTAGCTCCACTAACGCAACTGTTAAATGAAATAATGAATGCTCCGAACAAGCTATAAAACATCTCCTCTATGTGAATGGCTTCGAAATATATACAATGAGTAATATTAAGTTGGAAACATTATTAATTCTTCAGCCTGTATGTAGGAACAGAAACAAAAGTATTCCTGTGAATAATGCACTTTAAAACTGAGAACATTAAATTAGATCAAGGCACTGAAACCAGAAAATGAGACATATACAAATATTTACGGGTAGAATAAATTGGCCAAGATACAACGCGCAGAAATTTTTAAAAAATGAAAATTACAAAAAAAGCATCACTGATAGATCTGACAAATATTAAGAACTAGATGCTACAAAGTGATAGGTATATGAACATTCATTGTCCTAATCGTAAATTACATGTCAACATAAAGCGGATTATACATGATTTGCGTCCTGCAGGGAGGTGAATTGCATCCTACGCCTCCATACTAAATCTGATACACACAAAAAATAAGTGTCTTGCACTAGGTGAATGGAAGTGCGAACACGAGACCAAAAACATTAAAGGACAATGACTTGGGTCATGTGTCTGGAGCATAATTATCCATATTGACATGGGGAACAAGGTATGTCTCTGAGATATAATTATTAAGAACAGAAAGAAAATGCCTATCTCTTGGTAGGGATCTTAATACTTTCCAGACCAAAATATTTGCTCAACAGGAGCGGGCAAAACGATTAAAGTACTAAGGTCTTTTAATTAAAATAAATTGGATGCCAGGTATGAACGCCAACAGAGCACTTGTAATAACTAGAGAACGAGGTATGATAAGAGATAATTGGAGTACGGAGCAATGTATGCTGTTGTTGGCACTCCGTCGCTTACGACGTCGAGGGTTCCAGTTGATCCGATCAACGGAACAGCCTGCTCGTGAAATTAACGTGCAAGTGGCTGAGCACTCCACAGACACGTGTACCCTTAACGTAGTTCTCGGGGAGATTCAGCGTGACACAGTGTGACAAGGCTGACCCTTTGAATTACAGGCACAACAGAAACAGGAAGTAAGAGTGAGAGAAAGTTGTGGCGAAAGAGTACAGCAGGGTTCGCCACCATCCCGTGCCGGAGCCTCGTGGAGCTTTAGGTGTTTTCGCTCAATAAACACACACAACCGCGATCCTATGACCGCGAGTTCGCAGCCCTAACCACTGGGCCATTGCGCCTCCACGGTGTAATGTATAACGCGTAGAAAAACTACAAACCATACCAGGAGCTCGTCGTTGCATACTGTCTAAAAGGTTGCTGCCCGCCACAACCAACATCCTGCACAAAACACTTTCAGTTCAATAGCTCAGCTCAAGCAGTTATTTTTGTGCATACAACGCAATAATTAAGAAATAAAATAACACATTTCGCGTTCAGACATATGCTCAATGGAGTCGCCACTAAAAGACACAACAGTATACAGACACATAAGTGTCTGTATACAATCAGTAACCGAGAATATAATACCAACATTTCTCACACCTCACGTTCTACACAATGTTTACCTGCTAATGTAACAAGTCACACAGCTCGTAGTCTACGTAATCAACATCTGGCACTAAAATAAATAAAACTAATCCCACAGCACTTACGAAACCCAAATACTACTCTACAAAATAATATAACTTACATGGTACATGCCGCGCATTACAAACAAAACATTAAAGTAATATCAAAAATAATAAATCTAATGCAACGAAACAAAATTAATGCGTTGATGTAGAAAGAACACGATTGTATATTCTCGATACTACTATCTCTGAGCCACCGAAGTACAGTGGAATCTCTCATAAAACAGTCTAAAACATGTTACTACTACTACTACTACTACTACTGTTGCTGCTGATGCTGCTGCTGCTACTACTACTACTACTACTACTACTACTACTACTACTACTACTACTACTACTACTAATACTACTACTACTGTTACTACTACAACAACTACTACTATTAATAATAATAATAATAAGAAGAAGAAGAAGAATTTCTACCATATGTATAAGGCCTGAAATTTTGGGGAAAGGGTTAATTTGGTTACATCGACTCCGGTTCCCAACTGGCGGAATTTGAAATCAGAACATAAAGAGAGACGAAATATCGCTAAGCATTTTGTTAGATAGCAAATTTATTATCATTATTATTATTATTATTAGTAGTAGTAGTAGTAGTAGTAGTAGTAGTAGTAGTAGTAGTAGTAGTAGTAGTAGTAAGAATAGGAATATTACTGTATTGGCTAGACGGCTGCAAACCACATTTAGGTCAATAGAAACGCAACGGACAGTGGAGATTTACTTAAACACGTGTACAATAACAAGAAGAAATTTATAACAAAATATCGTAATTGGGAGAAGTACCACCCAGGTGGGTAACCAAGGCTCCAGACAAGCCACGAATCTTGTGTCAACTCGACCGTCAGGGGCACCACCTGCTAGTGCCCCTGTACCACATGGTGTCTCCTTTCTAAATATCCTAGGTTAGAGTAGGCTATTATTTGGGTCATCCTCCCCACATTTACCCACCTTTCTTCAAATTTACTGGGAGGGGGGCACTTCTCTATCAATGCACACCTTCCTTTTCAAATTGGAAATTCTCTCATTCCCCTAAGCAAACAACAAAACATGTGAACAGTTGTAGAAGGCCAAAACAAGGGAAGTCGTATCGCTAATACAGAATGATATTGCGAACTTCTGATTAAATTACTTAACAGTGACACATTAGTTACCAGAAGACACGGCTTAATATAATACTGGCAGAACCGTGGATAAACAGCTCAATCCCGTAGAATAAAGAAACAATAACACTAAAATTCACAGATATATAATCTGATTTCTCGGTCTGACAAGTCTTAATTGAAATAATATTGCAGAGAAAAATAAACATCTAAAAAAGACACCGATATAAAGAAAGGCAATGTTTGAGATGAAACGTATATAGCTATAAAAATCAGCAACTGATCAATAAATCTTGAATTGAAGACTGTAGAAGGAGAAAGAAAGGTCTGGGTATGGCGTTAACTGATAACCACTAGAATTTTGACTTTTTCCCAAAGTGATACCTAAGAATGGTAACACCAATAATGCATTTACGCATTGAACATGTCATGAGTAAATTACAAACAATTCTGCTGGCACAGCGCTATACTTTTGTTTGCCTGGCATAACTAATTTTACTATTAAGTTGAAAAGGTGGGCTCGGCTACAAATTCATTTTTGGTATGAAAGTCTTCTACCGCTAGGACATAGATTTACCAATGGAATTCGAATGGAATGCAGAGATAGAAAAATACGTCAAACCAACCACGAAGAAAGGTTAGATACTTAGAAATCGATGTACTAGACAGAACACAACAGAAGTAAAAGAAAAAGTTAGGAAGAACTATAGAGGCAACAGGTTAATGCTTAACAGAGAGCTAAAGGGAAAAAAATATTTAGTAGTATACATCAATATTCCAGCTGTTCTAGTAACAAGTTATGACTATATTATTTTCTTCTTGATTCGCAAAAATTCCTGATCGTTGGTTTTCGGAAAAAAGTAATGACATTCATCATCTCTGACTGGTTATGCTTTGAAAAACCTTGTATATGTTTTTGCTGGCTCTGCTGTTTTCGTTTCCTGCTTCATAAATTATTTCGAGTAGAAAGATTACAAATGGCAAAGGCTTTATTTGGCATTGAAACTAGGTTATTTTTATTACACATCCAGCTTTTTCTTTCTGCGTCCTTGATTGGTACATGTTCAGAGGTCTTTCAGGTCATTTGAACTTGCATGCTTATTGAGAGCCACTAGGATGTGTCTTCCTGGTTATCAAGTCACTCAATTCCTGTCTATATTGTATCACAGAGGTGAACATTATACAAACGATAACACCCTACCTAACTAGATGAGACTACTACGTTGTCTCATTTATAATTTGTTGACCCATATAATATGGAAAGTGGCCCGAAGTTTTCCAACACATATTCCAATGGCCGTAATCCAATGACTGAGGCAAATGAAAGGTAAAAGATAGAATATATTCCCAGAGAATATTAACTGTGGAAATATGCTCTCTTTTCCTGCTCACATGAATATTATTATTCATATAATAAAATACATATTCATCGTTGTTTTCTTGATTTCCAAAAATTTGGGCTGAGTTTGTTTCCTAAATTGGGAACTTAATTAAACATTCTAATTTATGCTTAAATTATTTACGTTCATATTTAAGATAACGCAATAAATGAATTATTATTTCAGAGGTTCCAACAACAGTGAGACACTACAAATCAGTTAAATCATTAGTTAATAAAATGTTTGCTAGGTCCTTTGAAATTACATATTTGTATACCAAATAGGAAACTGGATATCTTCTTTGGATGTTAGAGGAATAGTCAGATCTCAATTTCGTGAAATAAGAAAAAAGAAATGATTAACAGGAAAGAAAGAAATATGATGAAAATAACAAAATAGCACAACAAAATTCTAATAGATTATTAAATTCTTAGTTGTATTAATCTGAGACAATAAAATTCCATCTTGAATGCGTATAAAAACCTATTATAAATTTTATATGTTGCCAATGCAATGTATTTTGTACATCACAGCTTCAACGTAAAGAATAGTACGAATAAGTTCTAAATAAGTTCTTCATTATCCACTGTTAAATAGAAATGTTTATCATGAGTATATCATATCAATTTCCTTTTCTTGCCAATATTATATTTTTCCAGTCTGTTTTTTTTTTGTTTTTTTTTTTTTAATTATGGCTAGTAATTCACATTTTGAAATACATTGAAATTTCCAAATGCTGCAAAGACTCAGATTTGGTAAATTTATTGCTTCCCTTCAGATTTCTGTTGTCTTATTCAGCTTTGTTTACACTACCTGGGGCACTAACGGAGATAGCCTTGCAAGTTAAGTGTATGAAGAAGTTGAAATGATTTCTGATGCCAGCGTAAAACTTGCTAGTACTCAACAAAAGTTTCTTTATTGCAGAAGAGCACTGTGTTTCAGATTAGCAATGTCGAGAGAGAGAGAGAGAGAGAGAGAGAGAGAGAGAGAGAGAGAGAGAGAGAGACAGACAGACAGACAGAGACACGGACAAAAGAAGTAGAAGGAAAGTGAAAGAGAAGAGGAAATAAAAACTAGTAACAAAAAGAATCAAATAGAAAAAATATATAATGGCCAAAAAAAAAAAAATGAAAGTGAAGTGCTAATACAACATTTAACAAAATGACAAATGTAAATGCAGAAGAGCTGTAGCAATAAACCATCGTCTATTCTTCTCTCAGTATCACAGAAACCTTAAATAGAATAGTGATGTTTTATAAAAAAAAAAAAAAAAAGAGGAAAGAAAAGAAAACAATTTGAAAAAGAAAAAAAAGTCTCTTGAAATAAATAGAAATCTGAAAACGGCAATTTGTACTTTGGAAGAATAACAATAAGAACTTAAAGGAAAAGATAAAATGTGTTGAGTGACGCCAATTTAATTAAGAAACATGCTTTAGCATACAACTGATACCAATAGCCATAATATAATTAGATATACATTTGGTAAACCTCAACATCGCGCGGCAGGGGACCAAGAATGTATCTGCGAATAGATGTAATAAAAGACTACCTCTACAAACGTTTTAAAATTAATTTAGATATTTATAATAATAGTTAATAACACATTTAATAACTCATTGATAAACAGTTCTAAGTGAGTACGCTACTTTTAGAATTTACAATAATAAAGATAATTACCTTTAAAATGGTATTTTAACGGAAACTTTAGACTCTTATATACGCAAACACATACAATAAGCTACTACAGACTATGACATAAGCAAAATATAACCGTATTTACATCTGTATGCGTGCATATTTTCCTTTGAATTTCCGTTTTTGTACATGCATGTAAGTGTGAAACTTTGGGATACTGAAACTATAATGAAAAAAATATGGAGAATAGAAATAAAGATTTTCAAAATCAACAATAATAACAGTGGAGATTCCCAACAAGCAAACACCATAGGGGCAAATGCACCAGTGTGCATAAAGTTGACAAAATTAGACTAATCTAGGCGTGTACTCTTACAATAGTCGTAGGATCACAGAGATAACAATTAAGAGGAAAGTTATAGAAATAACACAACAATGCCCAAGAATATATGTGTGCGCGCGTGTGCCCTGTGTGTTGCCGGTGTGTGCTTTCCGGTTATTTTTACTTTATATTTTGTTTATATTTGGGTGTAATCATTTTATACATATTTTTATAGCTACTATGATGTTTTACGTGAATATATGTGTATGTGACTTTACACGCGCGCTCGTTCACACACACACACACATAACAAAAACTGAATCACAACTGATTATGTAAATATATAGGTATTTTTACATGTGTTCGTTTTTATTCTACTCAAAGAAAATACTCTTATATTGAACCCAGATTTCTATTTGTTAGACGATGCTGCAATGACTTTCACCATCCCTATTTTAGAAAATATTTTCAAGCATTCAGTTAACTGAGAACATATTTTCTATCGTTTATCAAATCAATTGGAAGGAAAGAAGCTTATAATATGTCTAAGAGTCGAAAATGCTCAACATATACAAATAGTCAAAACAGATTAATGTAATAAAGTTGGAGCGGATTGGAAAACAGAGTAGAATGAAAGATAAAATACAATATTTTACTCGTATCGTTTCTAAGTTTCAGATCCAGCTGGAATTAACTTTACCATTCATATTTATTTATTTATTTTGTGGTGTGGGGTGGGATCGATCAAATAATTGTCAAATTACTGCGGACGACCTCGAAATAGCTGACTTTGTGACAGTGTAGTGGTACTTGTTCTGGCTCTTTACGTTCTAAGCTGATATTCCTAAGTTAATTTTGTCTTTTTTGTTTTAGAAGTTTATAATGTATCACAAGAATACTCTGGTCAATACAATCAACAAATCCGTACCCTAACTTATGGTCTGGTGGGTTTCTTAGAAATTATTTTGAGAGTAGTATTGCTAAGCGAACAAAATGATTCATATTATTTTTGTTACATTTTTTTTCAGGATTTTGAGTTCAATTTCCACAGTTTTCTTCCCTATAGGGTCGAAAACAGAAGTAAATCAGGTATACTAGACAGAGCTCTACTTTCTGGTGTATGGGGTTGATTCATTAAATACTTAATTAAATCAATCCAAGTACTTGGCAAGTACTTTATTTTATCTACCCTGGAAAATGAAAAAAAGGTTGATCTCGGCGGAATCTGAACTCATTCTATTAATTTTGCTAATCCAATATCTTTCCAAAATTCGAATTTCAACTATACAAAAATAAAGAGAACAGAAACAATAGCAACAACTAAGTAAGCATGCAATAAAAACGGTTTTACTACACGAAGGAAACAAGTAAAAAGAAAAGCTAAGTCGTCTGTAGTAGAGAAGTGCTTGACGTTATGAAAAAAAAAATGTTTGATAGAAATTTGTGACAAGGGAGGCCACGTATCTGCAAGATGATTCTATTCAACAGTGAGGCAAAATAAAGGATACGGATCTATGCATAGACAAGAGAGAAGCAGGATTTCTTAACAATAGGAAATGTATATGTCGGGTAGGGATCACAGAATTGTATGTTTATTTTTACAAGGCGGAAAGGTGAAGAAACAAGCTGAGTTGATAAGTCATGCCTCTGCCCATGCATAGGTGCCACAATATATAGGGCAATGCAATACAAGGTTGATAGTGAAGAATGTTGACCTTTGATTCATCATTTTTAAGATGCAATATTAGGTGGTTGGTAATTATCAAGGTAATCAGGTACAGCATGTAGTCCAATAAAATTCAATAGACATAAAAGTCCTGATAAGCTCCTTAAGGTTACAGAGCTATTTCGAACATGTTCTCTGCCATAAATGTTGAAGGAATTGCTGTGTGATAGTTGTGCAAAGCAGGAAACCTAGCTGCTAAACATGTAGAAGTGAAATACGCTTGAGTTCTTTCTGTTTGGCGGAACCAGTTAAGCAGATCGGAGGTGAACAGCTGACGCCACAATAGCAAAAACAGGATACAAAATCTACTGTTCTGAGATCACTGGTCACGCTTCTGAGGAAGGCCAGAAAACTCGCATCGTCTTTATTTCTAACGACGAACTACAGTGCTAACGATCCCCTAACAACAGAATAAATTCTTCGTCACGAGAATAGTTAGCATGTGGAAGATCAACAGCAGTAAAAGCAGTCAGGTATAGTGCTAAAAATAGAATATAGCAAGAAAGCAATGAACACCAATGACATGCAAAACCAATTAAGAAAAGAACCCACCAATCTATGTTAACATCTGATTCACGATCCTGTGAATACGCAACTATTCACTGAGAACTAAGATAGCATTTTGAAAATTCGTTATGAGGACGTTGTGCTGATTAAGAAACGGGAAACAGGGCAGGATTTTTTAAATACACTCCCATAATATGCTATTAGTGCGCTACTCAACATCTTGACGTATTCATTTTCGTTGAGGGTTGGAAAATGCAGAATATATTTACAAGCGCTTTGGATGCATGACAGTTGGACCGAGTAGTGGGGTGCTCGACCAACCCTATGTAGTGACTTCAGAAATGTGTGAGAGGTGCCCTTATTTGTTGCTATATTTTATTTAATTATGTTGTCATATGTTGTCTCAGGAGGGAGTCTCGTGGCTTCTGAGCGTAACTGATTGAAAATGTTATCATGTACATGTTTTGTCTTTGTATAAAAGATGGGCTACAGCAAATATTCTGTTCACTACCACAGATTTGCTTGTCAGTTGTTTGACCATAGCCAACCGAGCATGTCCCTTTGTGGCTGACGATATGTGAATCTCTGATCACAAGCAGCAGTGGAGGAGCATCATAGCCATGTGTTGAGAGTAATTTCTCAAAGAACCCTTATTCAGGGACCTTTTGAGTGGGATGGGCTACTCGACCTGAAGAAAATTCTAACTGAGCCCCCACCTGCAAGGTCATGACCTGTTGATCTTGATATGAAATCACCATGTCGCGTACATATGGTTACGATGAATGTGCCTGGTGTACATTTTGTTTTCGCCACAGCGATTGTTGCATTAATCTCAATAACGTAAATAAATATACCCTCTAGTTATTAATTCCAAAAATATACCATGTGAAAATTATATTCCGTCATAAGTACTTGTAGTTGCCCAATGGGAAACAAGAAAATAGAGTTCTGAAAACATTCATTTGAATCTAGAGAAAAAAAAAGCATAACAATAGGAACAGTAACGATAGGAGCAAGAGCAGAATCCGATTCATCATCCATAAGCAGATGAACACAGAAAACATAATCGTTATTTTAGACTTTATATAATGTACACGTGTTTCAGTAACCCGACTGTCATTATCACGTAAGCCGGCTGACCATATTATGCATTTAATGTTGTCAACATACTTCCTCAGCATTATCAAGAAAATATAACATGAAGAAAATTGTAACCTCTTGTATACACCAATATCCAAATTAAGCGCTATCTGGTCTCTGTAGCAGAATAGTGGGTGTAGGTACTGTGAGGGTGACGATGCGTAACAGAGGAGTTTGAAAGGATGAAAATACAAAGTATACTAATGTCACAATGAGCCTCGTGCACACTCCGGTGGCTCCTAATTCATACATGCTCGCATACACATACAGAGGTACGTACATGTGTACATACGAAGGCGTGTATGAGTGTGTGCGGCACGCAATAATGGTAGTCGGCCTACTAAACTGTATGTACGTTATATAAAGCATAAAATACCGGTTACGTCTTCTTTTTTGTGTAGATATTATATATATATATATATATAAATGTGTACGTATGGATGTGTGTGTGTCTGTCTGTGTGTGTCTGTCTGACTGTTTTTGAGTACATATGTATATATTGCTAAGTTTATAAAATATTTTACCTTAGGATGAAAAATAACTTCATTTTATTTTTGACAGCAAAACGTTTTTATTAATGATAAAACAAGACAGAACACAAATCAAACGAGTGGCTGAAGAGAGAGAAAGAGAGAGAGAGAGAGAGAGAGTACGTGGGGTGGGAAAGAGAGAAAAAAAGGGAAGAAGGGCACAATGGAGAAAGAGAGAAAAAGTAAGATGGAAGGGAATGAAAAGTTGACTACCAGATGTTCAGGTCTGAAATATTTTTGAGAGAGAGGAAACCGATCCTTTATGTGACATCTTTGAAAATAACTCTGTGTCACCCCCACCTTTCACTCTTTAATTCCTATATATAGGAATGGCGAATGAAAGCGATGTAACACCAGTTATGAGAGTGTGTGTGTTTGTGTGTGTGTATGTGTGTGTACGTGTGTAAGTGAATGTGCACATATGTATGTTTATATATTTAAGTATATAGAATGTACTTGTAAATGTTTGCATATGTGTGCATGTTCGTGCGCTTGTGTATGCATAGATATGCACATGTATATATTTATATGCAAATGTATGCATGTGTATATGTGTGCGAGTGTGTATGTGTATGTGGGTGTGCGAGTGTGTATGTATGTGTGGGTACGCGCGCGCGCGTCTGTGTGAGTGTGTGTGTAATATCAAAATTTTCCGCAAGTTCTGGCGGGAAGATATTGAAATAGCTCCGCAAATGAAAAGCATTATAAGCTGGGTAAAAATCTACAGGAAGCCACACTGGTTCATATTTTCTCACCGTTAAATCATTTACCAAATGATCAAAAGACAGAATGATCCAACACGCATCCTACTGTTGGATTTAACTCTGATCAATCGGAACTGAGATCAAATGCACTCTAACATTGGCTATCTCGTCTTATATTCAAGGACTGGAAATCAGCATCCATAACTATTTATCTTTGGTGTCTGTGAAACTCGTACGAAGAAGAGAAGATGTTGCCTCAGATACTTAACTGGTACTTTATTTTATCGATCTCGGCAAGATGAGAGAAAAAGTTGTTCTCGATCGGTTCTGAACCCATAATGCAAAGAGTTGGAATAAATATTGAAAGGCAGCTTAACTGATGCTCTAAGAATACTATCAATCCAGCTCCCTAGAGTGAAACGATGTAAAGGCAAATTTGAAATCAAAAGAATTTGAGCTCAGTACGCGAAATATTAGAACAATTATAGTTAGTCATTTTGTTCTACGC
>NC_142931.1:43087153-43179653 GCF_046866305.1 Octopus bimaculoides | reverse complement strand
ACTGTGAAAGCAAAAGACTATAACAGGTGGAGATGAACAATTTCTCAGCGATAGCGTTCTGTTGGAATGGCACGGCCCAGCAGCTTGCCCTGGCGGCTGGGGGTGAGGAGACGTTTAGCTTTCCATAATTCATTCTATTGTCTTGAACACAGCAAATCAAAATAACGATATATATATATATATATATATATATATATACGTATGTATGTATATATGTGAGTGTGTTTGTGTATGTGTGTTTCAATATGTATGTGTACATGTGTATTACTTTATGCGTGCATTGTCTATGTATATATACGCACACATGCATACATACATATATACACACACACACAATTTTAAATAAAAACAAATACGTAATACACACGCATGCATGCACATGTTACATATGTGAAGTGAGATAGACATATATACACGTATTACATACACACATACACACATACACACACACACACACACACACACACACACACACACACACATATACAGACATATAAAACTGAAAACAAAACAAAGCAAATAAATATAGAAATAATTGTCCAACGTGGAATGGAATTCGGGCGACCAGGATTTTTGGTACTTTTTGTGTCTTAGTGTTTGGGGAAGGAGAAGTTTGGGAATAAAATCTACAGAAACTACATTAGCAAATGAGAGTAACACCCAAACTGGCATTATCATCACTATCATCATCATCATGATAATCATGATCATCATGATCATCATGATCATCATCATCGGCAGTAGCAGCAGCGCCATCATTTTCAGCATCATCACCATTTCTAGCATCAAATACAAGAGCAACATCATAAACGGCATCGTCCCTAACAGCGTCACATCAGCAATAACATATAAAATGTCATCATCATCATCGTCATCATCATCTAGCGTGCCATTGACATACTCCATCACCAGTATGTGTGTGTGTGTGTGTGTGTGTGTGTGTGTGTGTGTGTGTGTGTGTGTGTGTGTGTGTGTGTGCGTGAGTATCAGGCAAGCTGGCAGAATCGTTACCACGCTGGGCAAAACGCTTAGCAGCATTTCGTTCCCCTTTAAGTTCTGAGTTCAAATTCCGCTGAGGTCGACTCTGCCTTTCATCCTTTCATGGTCGATAAAGTAAGTACCAGTTGAGCACCGGGGGCCGATGTAATCGACTTACCTACCACCCTGAAATTACTGGCCTTGTACTAAATTTTGAAACCAACATTCGCGTGCGTGTATTTTCCTTCTCCAATTAAAAAAAAATTGTCGTGAAGAGCTAGGTCATTATACTAAGTGACGAAGTGGAAAGTGAAAGATCAATGCATATTCAAAATCAATAGTGGCGAGAAACTACCTTGAGTTATCTAGTCAGGACTATTGAAAGTTCGGAGTTCAAGTCCCACTAGAGTAGATATTCTTTTTTTTTTTTTTTTTCCTAACAAATTCGAGAAAAATAAATGCCAATCAAGCACTGAAGTTAACATAATCGTTTTTATCTCTTTAACAAAGTTCCTGGACTTGTGCTTATCAGCATTTATTGATCAAGTACATCATTATCAGATGATGTGATCATTGGGATCTTTTTCACTTCATTATTGGTACAATATCATAGATGTAGAACATCTCATGGTAGTGAGAAATTACGTGGTCATTAAAACTGCTCGAAATAGTTGATCGTTTCACTAGTCTTAAAAAAATGAAGGGCACATTGGACAATGTTGTTATAAATATGTAGGATAGCCACAGGATTTTCATAATTATGCTCGTTGGGAGATGAAGATATTGGTATCAAATTTTAACAGACGGACAACAATTTCGAGAGATGGGGTAAGTCGATTACATCGACCGCAGAGCTTAACTGACCCCGAAAGTATGAAAGGCAAAGTCGACCTCGGCGGAATTTGAATTCAGAATGTAAAAACGGACGAAATGCTGCTAAGCATTTGCCTGCCGTGTTAACGATTCTGCCAGCTCGCCGCCTAGGGAGATGAATATATTAAAACGACTGATTTTTGGATAATGTTGAACAATCTGGGTTATTTGTCAGCTGTCTCAATTGTAAGATCACATCTCCAACTCAACACCCATCAAAAAAAAAAAAAAAGTGTCCCTGAAAATAAAATCAATTTGCATCTGGTAAACAGAAGATTAGCATTTAGCTTCTTGGTAGGGGTTAAGCAGTGGTTCAAGGAAGAATCTGCCAAAACTGAGGTGCATAATCTCCCATGCCTTATTAGCTGTCAGACACACTACTTCATATTAGAGCAAAGTAATCCAAATGCTATACATTTAAAATCTGCTTCCCCAGTAGTATAAGTTCACAACCAGGTTTCGTTGTCTGTTTTATTTAGTTTTATTTATTCTCTTTATCTTATCTTATGAGACGTGGCGGTGCTCATAGGAAATGTTAGACTTCTGTTAGCGACATTAGTTACATTGTTCTTGTGAAGCGCCCAAGTGAGCCCTGATCAAGTGGTCTGTTTGGTGGGTGTTTGTTAGAATTATGCAATTAGCATATTCTGATGTAACTTATTCAGTGTGGTGCTGAAATCTGAACTGTTGCCGACTATTTCTCTTGGAAAACTTAGATAGTAACTGTTTATTACGTGTTTAGAGCAAGGTATTCAGTTGAAGAAAATGTAACAGGAGCATGTGCTTCTATGGAGAGATTATAGATTTGGTAAGTTCAGAAACGCTGGATCATTCGAGTACGTAGGTGTGGAAACAAAACAAAAGTCGGATAATGTGATTCGATTGACTAGCTTTTGTAATGTGTAAATAATTGAGAAACTGAGTATCAAGTAGACGATTATGTTGAGTTCGAAGTAGAATATGTGAAAGAATTGCATGTGTTTCATACCTACAATGACAGTTAAACTATTTTGGGCCTGAAATGTACTTGATAGAGTATAAGCAACTGTTGAGGGTAGATGTGTTTTCTAGGCCCATAATCTCAAAATATGAAGAGATCTTATGTCCTTAGAAAGACATTAGTTCACCATGTCCACGTTAGCAAAATTCCTTCATGGAGGTAACGGGCGCATAGTGTAAGGAATGATAAATTTGTGCAGATGGGCTTTATGTCTAGATAATGGATGAGAAGTAAATGTTTAATTATATATGTACATATCAATAGAAGAATGTTTGTGGTTCAAGATTACAGTGAGCGAATAGTTTATTTAGATAAAGAAGAATGTGGAAATATAAAGTGTATTATATTTAACAGAATGGATGTTGGAGAAAGTCGTTTCCTCATGTACGGAAGAGATCTAACTGTAAGCTTTCAATCGAGAAGAAAGCCACATTGAACAGGCTTCCCATGTGAGTTTACTGCTATATGCTCGGAGACATTGTCAAAAGCAAATCAATTACTTTAGTCGAAGAATAAGTGTTAGAATAGTTGTGAGTAACACAATCAAACATTCTTCTGTTGATATGTACATATATATATATATATATATATATATATATATATATATATTTAAACATTTACTTCTCATCCATTATCTAGACATAAACCCCAACCCTAACCCTAACCCTAACTCTACGGATTTTTCTCAAGAGTAAATCTTTCGTTAGTCGATAATAAGAGAGAAAAGAATTTAGCATTATCAGAAAGGTGGTTGTTTTATTAAGGTTACTGGCAGTGCTTACCTCAAGTATAAAGATACAGTTCACGGCTGTAATTAGTAGAAGCTGATTAGTTAGCTATATGCAACTACTTGGTCTTGTTTGGTCCAAACTCTCAAAAACACACAGGTCACATTAAATATTGCGTTGGCAACTAAGTTCCCACCGTATTTTTAAATTTTGGAATTTATTGCGTTTTTAAATTTTGGAATCTAATTTTTTCGAGAATTCTATTTTTGAATCATTTTGGAATCTTTTTTCTTTATTTTTTTGTAGTTAATTTTAGTTAATTTTTGTTTATTTTCAGATCATTAAAATGGAATGTCAAGTTAAGAAAAACGAACATTTTCGACACCTTTTTAATTTTAATCAAGGTTCTAAGGCCGCAAAAGCTGCTCGCGACATTTGTGCTGTTTATGGAGAAATGCCATAGCTGAAGAACCGCTTGTGATTGGTATACCAAGTTCAAAAATGGAAATTTTGACCTCAAAGACGCACCTCGTTCTGGCCGTCCAGTTGAGTTCGATGAAGAGCGATTAAACCAACTTTTGCACGAAAATTCTCGTCAAACGACAAGGGAACTGGCAGAGAAAATAGAACGCTCCCACATTGCTATAGAGAATCATCTTCACTCGATGAGAAAGGTTCAGAAATATGGAGCATACTTTAAGTGTCAACAACAAAAATCAACATACATTATTGATTAATTAGTTGTTATTTTTTATTAAACCTTTAAAAAAAATTAAATGTAAAAAACGGCGGGAACTTAGTTGCCAACCCAATAGATTAAACTCTGTTTCTATTTGATCAGTTTTATTCCTGCTGCACCAAATTAGATTCCATAAATAATGAAAAGTACACTATTCTACAAAATGTGCACCACTACAACATTAACAAACTGCAATTCTTATCGATCGAGTTAGTTCGGATGACATACACGCCCCCCCACCCCCCACCCCACCCACACACACTGCATGCATACACACAAATATCTAATTCATAATCATGTCTCTGGACACATATAGATATGGGCATGAATCATCAGAAAAATATTGGTTTCAAATGTTGGCAAAAGGCCAAGAAGTTAGGGGGAAAGATTAAGTCGATTACCTTGACCCTAGTGATCAACTGGTTCTTATTTTATCGACTCCGATAGGATGAAAGGTAAAGGCAGGCTAACAAAATTTTGCGCTAGTGATATACCTTTGCCAATTGGTATATTTTAAGCATTTAGTGAGCGTAATAGAACATGAAACTTCGGTTCAACAACAATGACTTAGCCATGAAATAACTAATGCACCAGAAAATATGTAGGAAAGTTTTATAGTGTCATCCATTTACGTATTCTCGGTCGCAATAAAATGATTTCTTATTCTTTATAAACCACATATCTATAGAAGGTAAAATAAGCTCACGTGACAGTCAAGCATTTTTGCCACAACGCTTATAGTATAAAGTTGTCTTTAAACGGAGAATCTCCCGATTTCGGCTCATTAGGAGATTACAAATAGGTATGTATTTTCCTTCCAATGTGCTTGTAACAGAAATGACTTATTACAGGACTAAAAATTAACAGAAGAGGAAAGAAAAAAACATTGTGATGCTTATATCTCTCTTGAAAACATAGATGAAGCAAACTGTTGTCAAGTAAGAAGCAAAAGCGGGTTGCAATTGACAGCGAAACTGAGAAGATATTTTCAAAGACTTTTTAACAGTAGTGAAACAGCGGCAGCAACTAGAGAAATGGTCAAATGTAAATTGAAACCATGTTCATGTTCAACTTTTTCCCCGCGTTATAAGATGATATATATGGGTATGGAATCGTCACAAGACCTCCCAAATAAAAAGGAACACTTGAGATGAAGTAGGGATGAATGTTGATCTGGTACGTGAGGATGGGTTAAAGCATTTCATGCGTTATGTGTTTATTCCAGTCTCCAACTCATTCTTGAAATTTCTTTCTCGCTTATTTTCTCTTTCTCAAAGTCCACGCCGCATTATTCTCTCTCTCTCTCTCTCTCTCTCTCTCTCTCTCTCTCTCTCTCTCTCTCTCTCTCTCTCTCTCTTCTCTCTCTCTCTCTCTCTCTCTCTCTCTCTCTTTCAAGTATCTGTCACTCCTTTGCTACTTTTGGTATGTTTATTCCTCTTCCAATTATACATACTAACGCACACTCATATGTCTGTGTGTGTGCATATATATATATATATATATATATGTGTGTGTGTGTGTGTGTGTGTGTGTGTGTGTGTGTGTATGTATAATGGACTCTCCTGTTGAAGATGACATATGAGTGTTCAGCTTTTGCCGAACGACCTGCACAAATGATTTGTTTATAATGATCAAATGCTCCTGCTGCACATTTACGTCTATATTGATATATACATACATAGAACTGTATATATGAATATATACAGATTTATATAATTTATATATATTTATATGTACAATGATATGTGCATATATATCAATATAATGTAACATGGATTTATATGCATATGTATATACATACATATAGCAATAAACATGCATACGTACGTTTGCACCTGTGTATATACATATGTAAGTATATATATATATATATGTATCTATTATTTATTGAAGCGGCATTTCAGTTTTAGAGAATATTTGATATTTACGATAACTTCTCATCCTCATTTGAAAACGTGTGAACGAGCCCTGGCAAAACTACTACAATCTTTATTCTAGAGTATCCTGGCAAGTGGCTAGCTTCTAAACGCATAATATATCCCATTTGTAAAGGCGGAAGCAGAGCAGATTCTAAAATGAACAAATCTCTCACTTTGACTTCACATGTCAGCGAAGTTATAGAACGTATCGTAAGAAGGAAATTAATCACGTTCCTTGAAAACGACTTGCTAACGCCGAATTAGTTTTGAGCAGTAAGAAGTTGCCTAACATAGTCCCAACAGATGTTAAAACAGTCACTCAAATCCTTAAATTATTATAAAATATATATCGACTTTACGAAAGCATTCGATGATGACCATAGAATTATCTCACAACTGTGTCATCTCGGTATTGTCGGAAAACTGGGAGAATGGCTGCATGACATAGGAAAGGGTATCCCAAAGTATACTGTCATGGAGCAACTACTGTTCATGGCGGATCTCTCAACATATCCTCAGCTATAAAAAGCAGCCACAATCCCTAGCTATGAAAATAATACAAAATATTGCTGGAAATAAAGACTCGTAGAGATGCTATACACTTATAACATAATTCAAATGCTATATATGAGTGGGCTGGAGAAAGTAGTATGCAACGGCCTACCGAAAACGCCCAAGCCCTTCACTTTCAACAGACAAAGGTAAATACAGTACAAACGAAATACACAAAAACAACAGATTGCAGTCCCAAAGCTGCCTGAGAATTAACATGAGAAGTGATGAATCTTTCCATGTGCCTATTACTAAGATGGCAATGAAGTGTTGGTGGCTAGCCGGATAGATTCTAAGACCTTTCAGAAGAAGAGGACGAGAAACCATGATGGTCATGTGGACATCAGTTGTAGCCTACTAGACTATCAATTCCAATTGTGATCACTACATATAACAAAATTAAATAAGCGAACATGAATCAAATCAATGCTGCCAGACGAAGATATCAGTTATTAAATTTGTAAAAGATAAGACTCTACTCCCTAAAACGATGATTGGGGAGAACTACAGTAATATATGCCTGGAAGATCTTAGAAAAACTTGCACCAAGCTTTCCCATTCAAAATTATGCTAATTTACGAAAAGGGTACCACAGCATACTGCCGTAGACCATATCTGTGCCATTCAGATTTAAGGCCAGAAACTGCAATAACCTAGCGTTCAAAGGTCTACAGCCTTTCAGTATCCTACCGAAAGAGTGGGGAAAGCGACATGGCATGAATGTAAGAGTCTTCAGAAAATTCAACTCTACCTTCTATTGTCTAGAATTCAAGATGTGCCTGTTTCTCGGGCACTGAGGGCAGCAACTTTGAATTCTCTCACTAAATTACAACAGAAAAAAAGGAAGATCAATAAAAGTGTAGCAACACATATGGGCCCTAGCATAATAGCGTAACCATATTTTACGGGCTGAAGCAAGTAAAAGATGAAACACACTCACACACACACACACACACACACACACACACACACACACACACACACACACACACACACACACACACACACACACACACAGAGTTACATAGATAGATAAATAGACACACGTACACACACACACAAATATATAGAGAGATAAATTCATACATAGGTGTATATATGTAATACAGAAGACGGAAACAGTTTTAATAGATACATATGCATATATACATATGCATTATACATTATGAGTAGGCAGAGTGAGGACTGGTGCGTCTCTGTAGTATTCTTTATTTTCCCACCTTTTCTTTCTACTGCACTTTACATCTGTTGCTTTTTCTCCCTCTCTCACCCACTCCCTTACTTTCACTCTCTCTCTCTCTCTCTCACACACACTCCTCCCCTGCTACCTTTTACTATATCTTACATTACTTTCTAAATTTTCCCTTCCATTTGTTTTCCTATTTCTACTTCTACATACTTCTCTTTTCCCCCACTTCACCCGTTCTTTCACTCTCTGATATCGTTTATACTCTGTCTTTTTCTCTTTCTCACCTCTATTTACTCTCAACATTCTTTTTTTTTTTTTTTTGTTATTATTCCTTTTATTTGTTTTCTCTCCATTTATTTATTTATTTTTCTGTACTAAATGCTCCGAACATGGAGGCATCAAAATCCCGAAATAAATTCTACGGTGTCTTGGCTTGTGTATGAGCCATTGAGCATGAGAGAGGTGGGATAGTACTTCTTGCTGTACGAGAAGAAAAGAGGTGAAGAAAAGACAAAAATTGAAGACACGGGTGATAGAAAAGCAGAAAAACAAGCAGAAAAGATAGATACAGGATAGAAAACAAACAACAGAAGTAGATTGGAGCGGGAGCCATGAAAAAAAAAAAAAGGAAGAGAGACAGTGAGAGAAAGACAGAGGGGGGTCGGAGCTGGAGGCGAGTGTGTAAAGTCAGTGAAATGAAACAAAACAAATGAGAAGCTGGAAATACGGTGAAGATGAAAAATTTGTTTAGAAAATATCGTAACAAGGTTGGTGTAAAAGAAAGACAGATGAAAGGTATATATATATATATGTGTGTGTGTGAAAGAGGGAGAAGAAGAATATACAAGACAGAAAAACAGAGTGTACGGATAGAAGAGAAATGGAAAGAATGAGGAGAATAAATAAAAAAAAAAGAGATGATATCGGTCTCCCTTGAAATGGCATGTTGAGTTCCAAAATTGTACACATACATATATAAGTGTGTGTATGTGTGTGCATGTATGTATGTATATATATATATATATATATATATATATATATATATATATATATATATATATATATATATATATATATATGCATGTGTATGTATATATATATATATATATATATATATATATATATATATATATATATAAGCGCACATGTGTGTGTATCAATATGTATATATTTTTATATATGTGTGCAATTGTGTGCGATTGTATATACAAATATGCGTGTATATGTGTGTGTGGAGATAGATAGAGTGATAGATAGATAGAGAGAGAA
The DNA here is from genome assembly GCF_046866305.1 of Octopus bimaculoides. Lineage (NCBI taxonomy): Eukaryota > Metazoa > Mollusca > Cephalopoda > Octopoda > Octopodidae > Octopus > Octopus bimaculoides. The sequence continues at coordinate 43,170,406 of NC_142931.1, read as the reverse complement.
AGAGAGAGAGAGAGAGAGAGAGAGAGAGACTCTAATTAAACTCGCCCTTCATCACTACTCGTCACCGCTCTTTTTTGAACCAGCAATAAATGGGATTTCAGAGTAGCTGATGATTCGGGTAAGGATGTATTGCTAGTGAGACAAGAATTTTTCGAGTGTTTCAGAAACAGACTGAAATTAGGATTCTTCAAGCCTTGAGAGTGTGGTGAAAACATATAAATTATATAAACACAAAAAACACAACCCAACTCACACATATACACACACAGACGCATACCTATACACACATATATTTACACAAATATATCATACTTACATACATACATATGTATCCATGTGTGTGTATACGTTACGTGTGCGTGTGTATGTGTCTGCACGTGCCTGTGTGATATACTCACGCACACATACGCATACTCACATACGTCTACACATACATAGGATAAAGAACGATAAGTGAATAATAGAGAGAAGTACGTCTCCAAGCAAAAGGCTCTGTATTAAATTATAAATTCCTTCGGGATGTTTGTATTTTAGATCAAATAAAAGGTTAAAGTGCATACACAAGAATACGTATATATATATATTCCCCTTTCAACAATTCTGCATGCTTGTACATAAAACACGCTCACTCACACATATACCTAAATACGTACATACGTAGATACTTAAACACACACACATATGCATGTATCCGTGTATGAATTCCTTTTAATTAAGGCAGACTAAAGTGTCTAGAAACGTTGGTGTGGCACATACGCCTTATGAGAACAAGCATGGCAGGTCATAATGCATTGCCACCAAGAGATTGATAGTTTATGACTCTTAAGAAAGACATTTTTTCCCAGTCGACAGTATTCTGCAAGTGTTTCAGGATAACATCTCTTGTATTGAGTACATGATTAGCGAGTATAGAAAAGTTCAATAACATAAACAATGGAGTTTTTTTAAAAAAACATTGTATTATTTCCCATCAGAATGATCAAATATAGATGTTATTGCATATTGTGATTTAAAAAATAATTCGCTATTCACGGTATTCTTTCGTAACCCGCGTTAATCACTGAAAATAACTCTTGAGTACAGTTACGATGGTTTTAATTGGAGATGTGCTTGAAAGATCCAGGAATTCTGTTTAAAGGTCATCAAAATAAAATGCTAATTTTAGGGGTAAGTTTTTAATTACTTGCGACCATACACATAATTCATCCTTAAATTAAACTCTCATTTGAAAAACTGAGCAAACTCAAGAAATTAAGATAATTTAGCTTTTAAAATCTTGCAAGTACCGTTATGAGAGATATCCAAACAACAGTGGAAAAGGCAAACAACTTGATTTGATTGAAAAGCGACAATGACAATGACTAGAAGAATATTGAGCGAAACTTAATAACCAGTTGATCTAGCAAATGGAGCCTCATTTCAGTGAGGTGGAACGGGTGCGCAATGATGCCGTCGAGAGATAGGCCTCAAAACGGTGCGCATTCTCTCCTGATGACCCCATAAACTTGCTAGCGTCTGGTATGCGGAGCTTTCAACTGCGAACGCTTGCATCTGCGAGGTGTTTGCAAAAAATCTCAAAGCAATTGATGATTTATTAATGTATCATGAACCGCGGAAAATACTCTAAAAATGCTAGAAATAGCTAATGTAATCACTTGTAGAGCAAGTATAATTTTCGAAATTCACTATCAATACATTCACATCAACAAGTTTTACTCACTCTGAAGAAATGAACGGCGTGAAGTCATTCAACAGATTTTCCAAGGCTACAAAAACAATTGCTCATAGTTTACAATATTTTCTGCAACTATTCTAACAATACTGGGTTGTCAGCATGATAAAATTTCTTGATAAGGATCGCAAAGCATGCCACTTTGCTTAAAAGCTTGTGAGATTAAATTCTCCAGTATTTTACTGAAAAACCGAATCGATACACCAGATATATGTATAAATCTAAACACAAAATGTTAAAGAAATGACAAGTTTTTACAGTAGAATTCTGAATGCTGTGAACCACAAGCATGGCGCTGACACGAACAACAATACTGAGTTGGGACTAGAGATTGATTTGAAATTTTTACCGTTCCCCACCCCCTTTTAAGAAACGAAGCCTTATAGTTACTATTATTTATGCCTATATGAAAGAACTTCAAATGACATTCCATAAAATAATTCTAACTCTATACGCAACACAGTGACACCTCAATAATGATCTTCATTTTTGTAAATGACGACACTCCTGATGTCAGTAAGGGATACACATATTTTCCAGTATAGCTAGAACAAATTGTAACTATAACTCACTTCACTGATATAAGAGAAAAAAGTATATAGGTGCAGACGTGGTTGCGTGGTATAACGTTCGCTTCCCAGCCACATACTTCCAGGTTCAGGTCTTTACGCAGCACCGTGGGCAAGTGTCTTCTACTAAGCCCTGTGCCAACAAAAACCTTATGAGTGGATATAGTAGACGGAAACTGAAAGAACTCCATCGTATATATTTATGTATGTGAGTCTTTGTGTTTGTTTGTCCCTACCTACTGCTTGACAACTGGAGTTAATTTCTCTACATACCCGTAACTTAGTGCTTCGGTAAGAGACGGATAGAATAAGTACCAGGCTTTAAAGAAAAATAAGTATGGATTAAAAACCTTTAACGCGTTCCCTAGCATGACTGCTGTCCAAAGACAAGTAAAAGGTGTTCATTTATTCTATATCTTTCGTACCTTTTTCTATCACTGGGCTGTGGCCATGCTAGGCTAGCGTCTTGAAGAATCTATTCATCGTCACTTTGCATATGTGTGTGTGTGTGTGTGTGTGTGTGAGTGCGTGCGTGCGTGCGTGTGTATGCTTAATCATGTGCCTGCACTTCATCTGCACGCACACACACACACACACCTGTAGTAACCAGTGCACCTTGACCTATGCATAACTGGTATGTCATCTATAACAGGTGACAAAACGGAGAACAATTCTTACTATTGATGGTAAAGATGAAAAAGTGATGTAAAGAGAAAAAATACAATCATCCAAATGGTATTGTTGAGGAAATTACTGACATGGCTAAAAATATGATGAAATTATATATGCATACATACATACATACATACATACATACATACATACATACATATATATATATATATATATATATATTCATTCATATATATATATATATATATATATATATATATATATATATATATATATGAATGAATTAGTTGACCTTTGTTTAATAAGTTAAGTCATATACTGAATATTTCTATACAAACATTCATACCTATACGATTTTTCTAATAAAAAATTCGAAAGTATAGTATAAAGGAAAGACTTCAGAAAACTAAGGAAAAAATTCCAATGAAAAGACGAATATACGTTCATCCGATAATATTTATATATTTGCATTTGTTGAATATGCATGTATAAATATAACATATTCTTCTTTCTAGAAACAAAGAATCCTGAAGGAAAGCTTGGGAAACGACTGGTTTGCTGTGTATTGACAGATTGCTGCTTCAGAAAGTAATAAACAAGAAAATGTAATAATTATTAAGTACCTCAAGGCATATGATCTCCCGTTCTTGAATACTGGAATGCCTAAAACTTCCCTATATTAATGACGAATATAATATTACTGAGACCACCATGCTATCATAGAGGCTGTCAGTATCCTGTGGTAAAATGTGACGAGTGAGATAAAAAAAAAAACGAGAATTTCTCAAGGTGATTCATTTTCTTCAATTATGTTGAAGGGACTCCTTTGACATATACAAAAGGGCCAGCTAAGTTGAGAAGGAATCAGTAACCTAATTTTCATGAATAATTTATATTTCTCCCACCGTAAGTAAGAGTTCTATTAATGATAGTCTCTTATAAAAGTTCAACAGAGAAATTTAGATTAAAATAAAGTTGACAATTATATCATACTTGTATCAAAGTGAAGACAAAAGAGAAAATGTGGGAGTGTTCACTCTTTTAGTGAAGAGGAGAATTATATCATTGAAATAAGAAGAGAACTAGATCACATAAGTGTGATTAATAGAGAAATATTTGAGAGAGAAGGAAATGAAAAATTGGAGGAAAAAGAGATATATATTGGTTTCAAATTTTGGCACAAGACCAGCAAGTTCGGAGGAGGAGATAAGTTGATTATATCAATCCAAGTGTTCAACTGGTAATTACTTTATTGATTCCGACTGGATGAAAGGCAATGTCGGAAGAAATACCCCTAAGCATTTTCCCCGGTGCGGTAACGACTCTGCCAGCTCGCCACCTTAGATAATACTGATATTGGTTTCAAGTTTTGGCACAAGGCCAGCAAGTTGGGGATGGGTGCTCAACTGGTACTTATTTTATCGATGTCGAAAGGACGAAAGGCAAAGTTGGCTTCGGCAGAATTTGAACTTAGAACGTAATGACGGACGAAATTCCGCTCGGTATTTTGCTATGCGTGCTAACGATGATCCTGCCAGTTCGCTGCCTTCGATAAAACTAATATTGCGATACACTCTATAGAAATTATATCTAAACATTAACCATTCTTCACAAGGAAAAAAGGATAGAGATAATGTTGTGAAATGTATAAACGCCCAAGAAATCTCCTAACGATGCATGTAATTAATTGTAGCAAATCACGGATTCAGCAAAAAAATAAATAAATGAATAAATAAAATAAAATAAAATAAAATAAAAATAAAAATAAAAATAATGATAATAAATTAATAAATCAAGAGAAAAGACGGAAAAATGGAAATGAAGTGTTGCATTGCAGTAGATAAATAATGAACAAGTGTAAAACTTGGAAGCTAAAAAATATAAAAACAAAAACTTAGCAATTCAAGATTGAAAAACTATAGCTGTGTAAAAGCCTAATTCACAAATTAGCAATATTGAGTACATGAAATGTAGGTAAGTGTTCATATACTGATATGTATATATAAATATATATGTATATATATATATATATATATATATATATATATATATATATATATATATATATATATATATATATATATATATATATGTATGTATATATATATATATATATATATATATATATATATATATATATATATATATATATATATATATATATATATATATAATTAATTAATACCAAAAGAATATAAATGAAGCGTGAATATATAAACAAGCCTGCTCAGTTTATGAGAATTATGATTGGAAGGTCTATGAGAGTTCTTTTTCGGTACAAATTACCATATATAGTAACATTTGAAGCTAAAAAATCTAAAAAATCAAAGAACTAAGTAAAAAGTATCTATATTTGCGCAAGAAACTACGAAAACTCCAGGATATGCGAATGAGTTATTTCTATTGCCAAAAGTGCACCGGGTACAACACTGAAACAGCTGTTCAAGAGACTGAGTGACATTGGAATGGAGATCCTGACAAAGGATCTGTAGAAAATGTTCGTTCTGTATTTGATAAACATTCCAAGACGTGTATGAGTATGTGTTTATTCGTGTGTATTTACAGGCATCTCGATGTATGTATTTAGTTTTCTGATTGTGTAATTTCACACGTTTATCTCAAGAAATATATTCAGAGTTTTCTTTTAGATGTCTAAACATTGTATAACGATTATATTTGAACGAGAATTGAATATATGAGCCATTGTCATATACTTTATGATTGTAGATCGGAAAAAAAAACGATACTCTACTTTGAAGTGGTATTTTTTATCATGCTGACAATACGGTGCGGTTCCGATATAGTGGCGGGAAAATTGAAAATATGGTTAATTATTTTATTTGTTTGGTAGGTATTGGAGTTCACACGGAGTGATGAGGACACTAATGTTTATAATGCTGGTTGTAGTTTTATTGTGGTGATAGTAGTTATAATTCTTATTACCATTTAGTCAGAGAGTAAGTGCAACAACTTCCAGCATTTCCCTTTTAGGATCCTCGGAGACAAATGGATTGAAGGGAAAAAGTTAGCCTCGAATCTCAGACTTGATCTGATGGAAGACTTGTAACAGAAAGAGATCCCGACTACAGGAATACAAGGACCAGGGAAGGACATTAAACTAGGCAGCAAATGAAGTCTACCACTCATGAACGCGGAACACAAAGAGGTGGAACAATCCTATCCCACGCTCTAATATTCCATCAAACCACCACTCTGGACTAGTACTTTTGTTAATCGCGCTCGAAAATATAAAAGGTAAAGCTGACGTCTTCAGGATTTGAACTTAAAATGCAGAGAGCCTGAGCAGATCTTCACGTATATTTTTTACTTATACTCTAATAACATCAGAAATTTGCAGGCTAAAGTTGATCATGTACTGATGCTGATGATTCTGATTATTATGATAGTAATGATGAAAATGGTGGATGTGTTGTTGTTGTTGTTGTTGGAGATGGTTGTGATGGTGCAGGGGGTGGCTGCGGAGTTTCGTGCGTGACATTTATCAAACTATCTTATAAGTTACAAGCTTGCACTTTACACAGTAGAATATGTATTTATATTTTTCTTGGACGCTTCCAGCGAAAGCCATTATAAATTATTCTGTAATCCATAACGTTTTCGCATTTTCGAAATCTTACTATTAGAGCCAGATTTTGAAAATATTGTTTTATCACCTGACACTTCAGTATGTTTGTGTGTGTGTGTGTGTGTGTGTGTGTGTGTGTGTGTGTGTGTGTGTGTGTGTGTGTGTGTGTGTGCTTTGTAGTTATAGAAGTCTCTAGAACAATCACAATAATGTCTTCTACAATATAAAACAATATTTGCTATTTATAATTTGCCATGCGCAAAACACTAGGTTCTTGAGTGATATACGTGGCTTAACTGCCTTCCATTTTCCTAACCACAGAGGAATTTTTCAACCTAATATTTACATTCTATTATTTATTTATTTATCTATTATATATAGCCGTATGTGTACTTCCAAAACCAATTTCAAAACAAGAATAATTCCACGCTCTCTTAAAAGTTTAAGAATTCCTGTCAACTGTATATATATATATATATATATATATATATATATATATATATATATATATATATATATATATATATATATATATATACTTAGTTGGTAAGAAAGTAAGTTTGTTTTTTTAGTGTGAAATAAAAGTCATTTGTTTTTTCATACAAAGAATGAACTTTAGTCAATTATATATTTTCCATTGAATTCGATAACTTTTTGCCATCTTTCTAGCAACTTTATGATTCTGCGCTCATAGAACTTCTGGTTTTAATCTGAAGCACAAGAATCTGGTCCTAAACTGAAGCAAGTGCGATTTCAGGTTATTTCAAGTTTCAGGCGCTTGTGTGTGTGTGGGGGGGGGGGGGGGGGTTGAGTGCGCGTGTTTTTGAACCGACACTTGAAATTAAGATGAAACCACATGTTGAAACGAATACATGATGTAGTTTATAACTTCGAATATGTTCGTATTTTTAGCAACCAAATGCTCACACTAATATATGAACGCATGATGCCTTCATCAGCATAACTGTGGTGAGAGGCATATGAGAATTGTATTGCCTACACCGTGACGTACAAATCCAGATATACGGAAATAGCTGAAACATGAAGTTCATAAATTCGGTCAGTATGTTGTTGTTCTTCAACTATTTCGGCTAAACAGTTAAACGGATTACAATTTTACACCAGAGTGCATAATTTCGCCGCTGGAGGCATCACTCGTCCATATATTCATATAAGAAGAAGGTATAAGTTATATCATGCATTTAAGGGATGACAATTTCATAGGAATATGGTTAGACTATTTGCAATAAACCACTCAAAGACGGAAGTCTGAATCCTAGCACTTGAATCCATAACAACAAGCTCAACGAAATATATTCTGTCTCGCTTGGGACGAGCTCATTGGCAAAACAATAAATTTGGTTGGACTCAGGGTTAAGGATTAAACAGACAGTATTGTGTAGTTGTGTAGTTGTTTAATATAAATAATGATTATATTTTGAAGCGTCTCTCTTCCTTTTAGCTACTCTTACATAGCATTTTATTTTTGTATAAACCTGATGCTCTTTACCACTCTTACTGAAGAATCATTACACAAGAAAACATTTTTGTTAAGTGTATGTATGTGTGCGTGCGTGCGTGTGTGTATGTATGTGTGTGTGTGTGTGTTTGTGTGTGTGAATATAGATAGAAAGTTGGAGAACAAGAAAGCGAATATGTATTTAAAGATTTAGATATATCTAAATTTTAGAGATACTGCAATATTTTTGTCAAGACACAACAGTCTATTCCCCCTACAGTGTTGCGAAATGCACAAAATATATGTACACACACACGTGTGTGTGTGTGTGTGTGTGTGTGTGTGCGTGCGTTATACGGCCACAAGTTGTCGGAACCATTAGAGCGTCGGACAGACTGCTTCGCAGTAATCGTTCCGGTCCGCAACGTCCAGTATTCAAATCCACTGGAGGATCGATAACTCCTCTTGTGGGTTCTATTCATTTCATTTCCTTACTTTTTTTTTCTGTCTACCTCTCTTCGGTTTCCGCCAGGTCTAAAAATGTCTCACCACATGTTATGAAGCTATGACAGGGTATCCCTAAAACCCCATGAAGGAGTTGAGGTGTGTGTATGTGTATGTGCATGTAGACAGACAGTGGAAGAGAGGGAGAATGATCTTCTCGACTCCGCCGTTCCCTCTTGCTCAGCATAGTACGAGGGAATGATGGTGTCGAGATGATCATTTCCTTCCTTTTTGAAGCGGCTGGGATGGAATATGAAAGGAAATTCATGCGGAGTGGTGAGATAAGAATTTAATTAATTAAGCAACTCGGCTTCTTGATGAGAACAGGATGACAGACATTAGAAACTCTTTCAATTAGGCTGTTGTATACTTTTAGAAACGGAAAAAAATTTTCTGAACAACTGAATGACTGAACAGACTTACTGACAAACAGACAAACGGACATACAAACTAACAGACGGACAGTCAGGGAGACAGGCTGAAAACTCGAACATACAGACTGACTAACATGCTGGCTGCTTGATGGATGCAAAGATGGTAATGGAAAATGAATACAGGACGTAAAATAAAAAAACAAAAAAAAAACAAAGAGTGAGATTAAAAGGAAGGAAGAAAGAAAACGATCGACAACCATAAAGACGAGCAGAACGATACAAAAGCCGAATGAAATAATTTCAAAAATGAGCGAGAATACCTATATATATATATATATATATATATATATAAGTGGATTTGGTTGACGGAACATGCATATATACGTATGTGCATACACGTATATTCTTTTATTCTTTTACATTTTTCAGTCATTTGATTGCGGCCATGCTGGAACACCGCCTGAAAGGGTTTTGAGTTGAAGAAATCGACCCCACGACTTATTCTTTGTAAGCCTGGTACTTATTCTATAGGTCACTTTTGCTGCCGAACCACTAAGTTACGGAGACGTAAGCACACCATGGCTGGTTGTCAAACGATGGTGGGGGGACAAACACAGACACAAAGATACACATACATAAATATACATACACACACACACACACACACACATACATACATATATATATATATATATGTGTGTGTGTGTGTGTGTGTGTGTGTGTGTGGTTACTTCCCAACCACATGGTTCCGGCTTCAGTCCCACTGCGTGACATCTTGGACAAGTGTCCTCTACTATAGCTTCGGGCCGACCAAAGCCTTGTAAGTGGATTTGGTTGACGGAAACTGAAAGAAGCCCGTCGTACATATATATATATGTATGCATGTATGTATGTATGTATGTATGTATGTATATATGAATGAATGTGTGTGTATATGTTTGTGTGTCTGTGTTTGTCACCCACCCCCAACTTCGTTTGACAACCGATGCTGGTTCGTTTACATCCCCGTAACTTTGTGGTTCGGCTGCAAAAGAGACCTATAAGATAAGTACTAGAAAGAATAAGTCCTGGGGTCGAATATTTGCTCGACTAAAGGTGGTGCTCCAGCATGGCCGCAGTCAAATGACTAAAACAAATAAAAGATACACACACACACACACACACACACACACACACACATATATATATATATATATATATATGGGAGAATGTACGAAAAAACAACAACAGACGAGGACAGGTGGTGTAAATAACAAAAGGATGTATTAGTATGACGCTCGGGAATACGGAAAGTCTTTGACGTTTCGAGCTACGCTCTTCAACAGAAAGAATACGGAGACAAGGAGAAAAACACGGAGAAAAAAAATTGAATAGTGTCCAGTCAACGGTCAATCATATATATATATATATATGTACAAGTAAAAATCATGTTTTATCGTACAAGATAACTGCCCTGCAGATTTGAAAATCTCTCCCCAAATCAGCGAAAGGCAGAATATTTTTAGACAACTATTTCGAAACCTACAACTCTTGTAACCTGACTATAAATTCATATTTATACAAATAATCATTGATGCATTTGGTTTTATTAGTAAATGCTTCATATAACAATTCTAGCATCCAAATTGCTTTCCAAATTCCATCAACGGAAAAGTTCCATTAGCAAAAAAAAAAAAAAAAAAATGGATTCAGACATACGTATAGATAGTCTGCATGTAAAGGTTAACATGTAGGTCAACAATAAAACGCTTGAAGATACTTGGTTCTGAAGTGAGTAGGGGAATATATACAACTAATAACGAATGAAGATGGCAACATCTACGTGATCGCTCAGGCTTATAACAATTAACAGTCAAATATCCATTAAATAACATCTCACCATTTAAGAAACCAGAAAGTATCAGAGTTAACTAGGTTAAAATGGAAGCCAAATTGTAGACTATTGTCTTTAAAATATTGTCCTTAGTTTAATGTACATATGATAATAATGGAATAATCAAAGTTGGGGTGGGGTCTATTATCATAAATCTGCTCATCATCGTTGATCCAAGATCTGCTTCGAGCAGGTTACATAACTGTAGTAACAAAAACAATAGATCTGTTTTGAATAGTTTAACTCGAACCAAATGAAGTCACACACACACACACATACACACACACACACACACACACACATACACACACACACATAGCGTGTAAAATATTGGTTTTAAAAAAGCCTTTTGGATAGAAAAATTCGAAGAGCGACCCAACGAACAGCAATAGATCTATGATATTTTGATATTTTCAAGGTCCAGGTGTCTGTGTGTTTGTGTTTGTCACCCACCCCCAACATCGCTTGACAACCGATGCTGGTTCGTTTACGTCCCCGTAACTTAGTGGTTCGGCTGCAAAAGAGACCTATAGAATAAGTACTAGAAAGAATAAGTCCTGGGGGTCGATATTTGCTCGACTAAAGGTGGTGCTCCAGGGTGGCCGCAGTCAAATGACTCAAACGAGGTGGGGATAAGTCGATTACGTATAACCCAGTGCTCAGGTGGTACTTATTGTGGAGGCAGGCTGATTCATTTGACGCCGTTTTTCCTTCAAAAGAAAAACAGCTACTTTAACCACTATCACTACTCTATCACTACCTCTCGTACCACCGTCAACACCACTTTCTATCACTATTCCCGAGCTAATGTAAGAGTCACTATGCGACTCGATCTGCTAGAAATAACATCCACATTTTCCTCAAATTACACTTAACTGCCTTTTGACACATAAGATAATACACTTCAGGGTACAGTATGTCTAAAAGATGATATGCCTGAAAGATGACATGTTCGTGGTTAAAATGGTTTGATCAATAAGTCTGCTCGACCAGAGGAATTTTATGTTTTAGTGAAATTAACCTTTTTGACTTCATGTTATTTTCATTCCTATCAAACCAGATGAATCTATTTTCACTCTCTTCTTGCTTTCTAGCATTCTGCTACAATTTTCACCTAGAGTTCACATGTTTTCTTATAGTACCATATTATTTTTCCCATTAGTTATGTTATTTTTGACTGTTGCTTTGATATAACTTTGTGGACATAGAATCTTCAGTTCAAATATTAATCAAGTTGTTGGTATCGATTATTTACTAAGGACAAGACATTATGATGCAGTGAACACTTTAACATAATTAAAGAATATTGGTTTCAAATTTTGGCGCAAGGCCAGCAATTTCGGGGGTGGGGATAAGTCGATTACATATAACCCAGTTCTCAGATGGTACTTATGTTATCGGGCCCAAAAGAATAAAGGGCAAAATCGATCTTGGTGAAATTTGAATGTAAATACGCCTGTAACCATTATTCCCGGCGTGCTAACGATTCTGCCAGCTCACCGCCTTACAGCTAAAGAATATTGTAACTGATTGTTATGTTGTTGATAATGGACCTAAAGCATATAACTTTCGAAACCACACAAGTAGTCATTTTTAAAGTTCTCCGGTTGCTTTTTTGCGGGATTGGGGGATGAAAATTGTAGTTTTATTTTATATCCAATTGGTTTCTGTATGTAAAATTATTCCATAAACTGTCGTTTCGACCATATTGTGTCCAACGAAAAGTTGTGTTATGATTATCTACATATATCTAGAAAATACTTTTCGGAGGGTCATATGTAGTTGCTCGATCTGCTAGAAATAGTTGCTAAATATTTCTCAAATTGCACTTCCACTGACTGAAAGAAGAACGGTTATAGTTGATAATCTTGATTTATCATATCAAATAATTAGTTGTTTTTTCTTTTTTTTTTTTTTTTGAAAAAAGCAGTATTTTCATAGTTGGAAATCCTTTGGTAATTTATAGGCCAAGACAATGGACGTTGGCACGAATAACCGTAAATTTATTGTTTGTAAATGGAAGTTAGCGCTATTGCTCATGAGGTCACTACTAAGCTTTCATTGAATACCCATTTATAGAGAATATACGATAATGATAAATGGTGCTTGGGATTCTTACTGCTGAGTAGACCCATGATAAAAGACATACTAATCGTGACTATCTCAGCTATTTTTCAAATACTGTATGAAGGATTGGTAAGGTGAGAAGGGAGTTAAACTTGACTGTTATTTCTAGTTTATCGCGAAACCTCGTTGAAATTCCATTGCTGACTTTACTTTCATGCGATTACAGAGATTAGTGGCTGAACTACCATTTGTATAGAATGATATGATCTGTTTTCTGATCATATCTAAGACCCTTTACTTTCAAATGATATAGTTATATTTCACTCACTTCTCACTACTATGTTTCGTAAATTAGTGTTTGAGCCTTTTGTTGTCTGAATTATAATGATTCTATGGTTAACTTTCAGAGATAGCTGGGTACTACCTCGATGAATTGCCTAAATACTACATGAAAATAAAGACAGTATGAGGTTAATACATAGAATATTACTATTCATCTAATATATTCTAATAAAGACCGTTATCTAAATATTAGGCAGCACACAATCGGTGTAATAGATCCCTCTCATTCCTATAGATAATATCATCCGAATCCGTGAAACAAACAGGCTCGCCGTAGAATCTCTTAATATCAAAATAAAATATACGTATACAATTAAACCTTGGGAGAGGCATTATGCCGGTAATAAAATATACACATACGAAATAAAATATACGTATATTCTGTACATATTATAGATGATACAGAGGTATCAAGGTGTATATATATATATATATATATATATATATATATATATATATATATATATATATATATATATATATATATATATAACAGTGGGAGAGAGATACTGAAAGCGGTAAAGTTGCTGACGCTTTACTTGCACTCAGAAAAGAATATGTTAGAGTATGTTAGACAAAACATCTCAAATACTGATCCCTTTTAAAACAGTTGAAGGAAGTGTTGCGGCCCCACACATACCTTCCTATTCTCTCTCCCCACTCTCTCTCTCTCTCTCTCTTATACACAAACACACGCAAATATACGCACGGTACGTGTACACAGCACGTCCACACATTTACATATTTAAGAGACAAGATGAAGGTTGTTTGGTGAGTTTGTGACGATGTAACGAATGCGTCACAGAGACGCACACCTACAAACACACCACTTCACAAACATTCTGAAATACAGAAGGGACGGTCGAGTGGGAAGGGAGGTCATTTTATGTCTAATTTCAGTTGTTCAAGACTAACAACAAAAACGGAAAAGAAAATGAAGAGAAAGGGTGGGTTAGCAGCAGCGGTGATTGCGGTGATAGGTAGTGGAGGTAGGAGTAGTGTCACTTGTAGAGGTAATTGAGGTAGTAAGTAAACGCAGGGGAAATGAAGGAGCAGGAGAGTGGGTGGTAATTTGGGTGGGGAATGAGGTAGATGAGGGCAGAGTTTGTAACACTGTTGGTGGTGATTGAAGATGGTGGGAATGGTGAAGCTGGAATGGTAAGGGTGAGATGATGGTGTAGGTGGAGCTAGTGCTGGTTCGGTTGAAATAACGGCGTAGTGTTGTTGGTAGTAGAAATTTGAGGGTTCTTTGCGTGGAAGTAGGATCTTATATGAATTTTGATGATCATGAAAATGGTTGGTGGCGGAGATGTGGTAGAGTTAAGTAGTAGAGGTGATGGTAACGACATGTTTTCTTGTCGTTGTTGTCTAGTCTTAAATCCTATAGATCTATGATTCAAAGACGTTCCACTCATGACTATCTCATCTTTCTGTTTATCTATTGCATGTTTGCAATAATATGCTCTTGTTTTTGAGAGGCTACCGTATGATTTCAGGAACATTTAGCGGCTATTTTTTACCACGATGGTGATGGTACATGGTTGATGAGAATAATAGTGATGTTGATAGTGATGGTGTTGGTAAGAAAATAGGTGCGTTTATGTCAGAGGCGGTGGAGTTGATGATGCTGTGAGTGAGGGCTGAGGCTGCAGTATTAGTGTATTGTTCGTTGTAGTGATTATTAATTGTAACAGTAGTAATAACAGCAACTGCAGCAACAGTAGTAGTAGTAGTAGTAGTAGTAGTAGTAGTAGTAGTAGTAGTAGTAGTAGTAGTAGTAGTAGTAGTAGTAGTACCCGTGATAGTTGTTGATGTTGGTAATAACAAGTGATAATGTGCTGTAGAATGAGGTGGGAGTAAAACGATAATGATGTCGAGGCGGATAAGAAGCCAGACAGTGGTGGTGGTGGTGGCGACGGCGGCGGCGGCGGCGGTGGTGGTGGTGGTGGTGGTGGTGGTGGTGGTGGTGAGGATGAGGATGAGGATGGTGGTGGTGGTGGTGGTGGTGGTAGCAATAGGGCTTGTGCTGACGGGTAGGACAGGGAATGCTTCGAATCGCATAAGGTAAGAGAATGGCCTAGATCTTTGGTAGAAATGAGTGAATAATGACTGACCCGAGACAACACGCCAACATCATCACTGATTCACCGTTTCTGTACCAAACTCACCGCTAATTTTTCTCATCTTCTGCCCCACTGTGCCCACTATCAGTCTGTCTGTGCGTGTATAGAGGTGTAACATTAGTGTATGTATGAGTATATGATGGATTATATGCGCGTATGCTTTTAGTATGTGTATGTTTGTCTATGGTCTCTGTTTGAGTTTAAATATCTATGTTTATATGGCGACGTTTGCTTATTTGTATGGACATGCTTAGTGTCGGCTTCTGTGTCTGTCTATACGAGTATGTATATTTATGTGTGGATTAATGTTTATTCATGTACCTGTGTATTTAAAGGGGTTTTATGTGTCTATTTGCATTTGTTTTGCTTTTCTGTTGTTTTTTTTTTGTGTGTGTATACGTTTTGTTTTCGTTTAGTAGACGTGTGCTTGCATACATATGTCTCTTTAGATGTCAATGATTGTAGATTTAACCTTCTTAGTGCATGCAAAGCTTCACAACCTATGCATACGTGCAAATTTGTGGGTGTAGGTAAGACCCTGTATATATATATGTGTGTACCTATTTAACAATCTCTCTATCTATCTGTCTGTCTGTCTGTCCGTCCGTCTATCTAGCTGTGTGTGCACGTGTGTGCATGTATACACATACACACACATACACATGCACATATTGCTCTCAGTTGTGGTCACCACACAGTGTTAAGCGGACAGCAGAACTCGAGGCAATTCAGCGGCACTATACAAAAAAGATCGCCACAGTCCAACAGATGAACTACAGGGAGCGACTGAAGGCACTAGGTCTCTACTCCCTGGAGCGCAGGCGGGAGAGATATGTAATAATATACATATGGAAAATACTAGAAGGACTGGTGCCAAACTTTGGTATCAAGTACTACAGGAATGCCCGCACGGGTCGCCACTGCATGGTGCCAAAGGTACCGTCCACTGCATCTCACATAAGAACGAGATACTGCAGCAGCCTCGATTTCAGAGGACCTCAGCTCTTCAATGCCCTGCCAAAACATTTGAGAGACATGCAAGACATGGATGCGGAGGTCTTCAAGACAAAACTTGACGCTTTCCTCTCCACGATACCAGACGAACCAATGGCTCGTAATGAGACGCAGTTTAGGGCAGCTGTGTCAAATTCTCTTATACACCAGATGTGCCATCAAAACTCTTGATTGGACCATGTCAGGTGGGGGAGAAGAGCCATGCAAGGAACGTGAAAATCACGGTGGTGCACCAGCATGACCGCAGCCACTTGGCTGAAACACATAAATAAATAAATAAAATAAAATATACATATATATATATATATATATATATATATATATATATATATATATATATATATATATATATGTATATATATATATATATATATATATATATATATATATATATATATATATATATATATATATATATATATATATATATATATATATATATATATATAAGGTTTTTAAACTTTTAAATTTTCATATTCAAAAGAGACAGAGACTTCAACTTCGATTGAATAAATCGATATATCGAATTTGAAGTCTCTGTCTCTTTTGAATATGAAAATTTAAAAGTTTAAAAACCTTATGATATAAATATAAACTGTGAGAACGACCCTTAAGGAATCTAATGAATGATCTCCTAAGGTAAGTTCTTATGCTATATTGGTAACGGTTGCTACATCCTCTGGGAAAATTATTATATATATATATATATATATATATATATATATATATATACATAGATACACACATACGCGCGCGCGAGCGAGCACACACACATATATGCATCTAATAAACATATATCACCACCTGTGTATCATACTAAATGTACACACACTTGTAAAAGGCATGAAGCTGTGAAATTGTTTGCGATAAAATCTCATCAAAGACTTGCTGCGCTAGAAACACAATATACGCTGGGGCCAAGCGCGAGAACGACAAACGCGTTTTGCCCACGTTGATGCTTGTCAATGCTTCTCTCTATAGTCATCTGAGTGACATTTTCTTCGTCTTTCGTAAGTTGGTGTGTGTATGTAATTGACCGTGTATAGAAGCTGACTAGAAACAATTGATTGCAAAGCAAACATGAGAAATGAATAAAACGCTTAATCAAAATGAGTTTACAATCGAAGAATATTGCTTACGCAATCGCGTGAGAATTAAAGGCGCAGGTTTCTAAAGAAATCATTTGTAGCAGTGACTCGGTTTAGTTTACTCTTAGCTCATCTATCTGGACTCCTTTATCGAAAAATACTCATGAGCTTTATACATAAAATTGAAGTATAATTTAGGTATAAGTAAGAAGCTTTTTGAGCCGTATAGACAACAGTTTCTCAATATGAAGTTTACTAAAAGGGAAAAACCGAACAAGTCTGTTTCCAAAGTTCAGAAGTTATATCAGAGGTCCTTTACAAATGTTCAACAGTTCCTGTATATAAACATGTGCAATAGTTGGATTTTGTGTAAGGTGCGAGCTGGCAGAAACATTGGCACGCCAGGCGAGATGCTTAGCGGTATTTCGTCTGTCTTTACGTTTTAAGTTCAAATTCCGCGAAAGCCGGCTTTACAGTTCATCTTTTCGGGGTCGATGAATTAAGTACCAGTTGCGTACTGGGTTCGATCTAATCGACTGGCTCCCTCCCACAAAATTTCGGGACTTGTGCCTAGAGTAGAAAAGGATTTTGTGTAGAAGCTCAATCAGCTGCTGTTTTAGATAATCTCAAAGTAATATAATACAATTCTTTAGTCTTAGTTCATATTCAGATATTACATTTTCAGATGTAACAAACAACTTCAGATAGACAAGTGTTATAAACAAACAGTGATTTAGTACTCATTAACTTTACAGAGAATATATAAAAAATAACTAAAACTAGATATGAATTCATGAAAAAACCCAATATTAAACGCATTAGACAATAACTAATATTATTGCAATTATAACATAAATAGCGAGAGCAACTAGGACGTGTTTTGCTTTGATTCATGACTTCATCAGGGAAGCGTAGCGTCATTGTAACTGAGAATATAGCGGTGAATGAATCTTTGAGCATATGTACAATATGACATGTTGGATGGTGTATAAAAATAGAATTATTTATACACTCATTTTACTCAGTGACGCATGCGGATGAAAAACAGTTTCACTTCGGTAACATACCTACGACCTATATTATAAAGGAAAACAGAGGAGAAATGTGAAAAGGTTATTCCTCTACCTCAGAAAAAAAAAAGAGAGCTTTCCGCAAGCTTCCTACTTATCTACAGTGCCACTTCGAAAGTTCTAATGTACTAAATGCATAAATTGTGAAACTGTCGGTATATCTAGATAAATATATTTCTAAAAGCATAAATAAATGCATGTGTAGCACCTTGGGTAAGTGTCTTCTACTATAGCTTCGGGCCGACCAAAGCTTTGTGAGTGGATTTGATAGTCGGAAACTGAAAGAAACTCATGTACATATATGTGTGTGTGTGTGTGTGTGTGTGTGTGTGTGTGTGTGTGTGTGTGTGTGTGTGTGTGTGTGTGCGCGTCTTTTTGTCTGTGTTCGTCACGCAACTATCACTTGACAACCGATGTTGGTGTGTTTATGTCCCCGCAAGCTGGCGGAATCGTTTGCACGCTGGACGAAATGTTTAGCTGCTACTACTACGACAACTACTACTACAACAACTACTACTACCTCTACAACAACTACTACTACTACTACTACTACTACTACTACTACTACTACTACTACTACTACTACTACTCCTGCTGCTAGTACTACTACTAATACTATACTACTACTAGGACCACCACTACAACTGCTGCTGCCACTAGTACTACTACTACTACTACTACTACTACTACTACGATCACCACTACAACTGCTGCTGCCACCACCACCACCACCACTACTACTACTACTGCTACTACTACTACTACTACTACTACTACTACTACCGCTACTACTGCTGCTACTACTACTACTACTACTACTACTACTACTACTACTACTACTACTACTACTACTATTACTACTACTGCAAGGAATGGAATTCTGCAAAGGACTACATTCTCAATTGAAATTCTGCCGAGGCCGACTTTGCCTTTCATCCTTTCGGAGTCGATAAATTAAGTACCAATGAAACACTGGAGTCGATGTAATCGACTAGTCCCCCGCCCACAATTTTGAGGCCTTGTGCCTCCAGTAGGAAAGATACATATATAAAACACTCTTTCTTGTCTCTCTCATGCACATAATACACACTTTCACAATTGATACTTTATGCATATGTGGGCGTGTACTCAATAACTATACAGAAGTTTAGCTTGGAGCATCATTCGTGAAGACTATCTTAAAAGAGCAGAAGAGACTAGCATCCCTCCCGACTTGAAGAAGAGGTATCAGAGCAAAGGCGTGTTCGCGTGTGCATGTACGTATGTATGTACGTAAGTATGTATGTATGTATGTATGTATGTATGTATGTATGTATGTGTATATATACATATGTACGTATGTGTATATGTTTGTATGCATGTATATATGCATGTATGTATGTATGTACGTATGTATGAGTTTGTGCGTATGTTCTGTGTGTTTGTGTGTTTGGGTTCGTAAAGAATGGAGGGAGTCGTTTACTTTTTATGGTCGATGCAACTGTACGGAATGACCGTAATAACCTATCTATTGAAGAGTAAACATGTTATAATATATGAACTACTGTTCAAACAAAGTCTGTTCATCTCAACAGCTACCTTCCCCTCTTCCCCCTCTCTCCTACTAATTAATGTTCCATTTGTCTTAACTAGCTTCTTACTACCGTTCACACCAATGTCACATATGCGCTGATGCATGTTTTCAAATGTAGTCCTTTGCAGAATTCCATTCCTTGCAGTAGTAGTAGTAGTAGTAGTAGTAGTAGTAGTAGTAGTAGTAGTAGTAGTAGTAGTAGTAGTAGCAGTAGTAGCGGTAGTAGTAGTAGTAGTAGTAGTAGTAGTAGTAGTAGTAGTAGTAGTAGCAGTAGTAGTAGTAGTGGTGGTGGTGGTGGTGGCAGCAGCAGTTGTAGTGGTGATCGTAGTAGTAGTAGTAGTAGTAGTAGTAGTAGTAGTAGTAGTAGTAGTAGTAGTAGTAGTAGTACTAGTGGCAGCAGCAGTTGTAGTGGTGGTCCTAGTAGTAGTATAGTATTAGTAGTAGTACTAGCAGCAGGAGTAGTAGTAGTAGTAGTAGTAGTAGTAGTAGTAGTAGTAGTAGTAGTAGTAGTAGTTGTTGTAGAGGTAGTAGTAGTTGTTGTAGTAGTAGTTGTCGTAGTAGTAGCAGCAGTTGTAGTAGTAGTAGTAGTAGTAGTAGTAGTAATAATAGTAGTAGTAGTAGTAATTGTTTTTTATTGTTAGAGTTTTGGAGAGATGGGAGTTAATGGTAGTGGTGGTGGTGGTGATGAAGGTGGAAGGTTTGCTGGTCGTCGTCATATTGTTCCTGATGGTGATGGTGTTGATGGTGGTGATGATGGTGATGGTGTTGATGGTGGTGATGATGATGATGGGGGTAGTGATGGCGGTGATGTTGACGGCGGGATGATACTGTCAGTGTGATAGTGGAGGACTGTTACCACTACTATCACCACTATTAGTGCTATATACTTTGTGATTCAGCTATCATCTCAGCAAACGTTTTGGACAGACTCCTATCACAAAGGATGGTATTTCATATCGCGTCAGCAACACATTAATGTAATGGTTGTGTGCGTACGTGCGTATGTGTGTGTGTGGTGCGGTAGATGCGGGAGGGGCATTTGGTTTAAATTTGTATGTTACATGAAAGTGAATGTGTCGTTCTGATCCGTTTCTTTAAATCACCATCTCCCTCTCCTTTTCGGATCTATTTCAAAACGGGGGCACCAGTATTTTCCTAACGAAACACTTTCAAACTTGGGACACTTGTAGAATGCGTCATATAAAACATCTTTTACTCTTAGTCTTCTTAACAAAAAAACGTACATCGCAAGTTATTCCATGTTAAAGTTGTCGTATTTCTGTAATTTCAACCAATCACTGACGTCTATTCAGCTGAATAGAGTTACTGCTGGGCGGTCATAAAAATGTTATTCCCTGTGACATTTTTCATCCGGTTTAATCGTAATTTATACGCATATATTGTTTATATAATAAATTACGCTGTGCGTATCTATGTGTGTAACAATTTTAGAGTTAGGGTTAGTTTTAGGGTTAGGGTTAGGGTTAACAGTCTAGTTAGGGTTAGGGTTAGGGTTAGGGGATTAATACGATATACACCGTTACAGCGCTAACTGTTTTCAACTGAATAGACGTCAGTGATTAGTAGAAATTATCGAAATAAGACAATTTTTTACATGAAATAAATTCGAATACAAAATATTTTTCTGTTCTATAACACAAAATAGATAAGTATACGAAGTTTGAAAGTCTTTCGGTACCAAAAACACTACATAAAACATAAATGAAAACTGGTGCCCCCGTTTTGAAATAGATCCTCCTTTTCCACCGATAGAGAAACACATATGCATACACACACACACACACACACACACACACACACACACACACACACACACACACACACACACACACACACACAAACAAACATATAAAAGAAAAAGAAATGACACAAGGAAAACAATGGTTATGTTATGAGCTTCATTAGTTTACAGCAGGTTTACTGCTCTAAGCTCTCGAATTTTGATCAATAATAATCGGGACTGTTGCCATAGAAACGAAACTAAAGCACGCAGAGTGAAATCGTGTGGCACAGGTTGTCCTTGGACTCTGTTGTGCATGCACACTAAGTTTTAACATTCTATCTTAACTCAGCTGTTTACAACAGTGCTTGGAAGGAACGTGTGTAGTGTTTGATCGTCGCACACAAGTATACGAGAGGTTCAGACGTTTCCAAGATGGCCGAAAAATGTCGATAGCGGCGAACGTTCTGGGAGATGTGCGTGCAGCTATGAGGGGAAATCGTCGAATCACCATTCGTGATTTATTAGAGGGTGTGCAGATTAGTTATGTTTCAGTTCAGTCCATTTTCACTGACGATTTGGGTATGACATGCGTGCCTGCCAAGTTTGTACCAAAACTACTTTCAGATGACCTAAAAGACACTCGGGTTTCAGTTGTGTCGAGAAGGATGACAAGTCTTTGAAAACTTTGCGTAGGCCTCTGAGCAGGTATTACCAAGCTTTTGGCAAAATTTGATGTAGATTCTCTGCTCAACTTGCTCTGTCATGGTCAATGCGACAATCAAACGTTTCTTTCGAGAACTGCTGTAAACAGCGGAAGTGAGCTAGAACGTTAAAGCTTAGTGTGCATGCACAGCAGAGTTCAAGGACAATCGGTGTCAAGCTGCTTTACTCTGCATGCTTTAGATTCGTTACTATGGCAACAGTCCGGATACTTATTGATCAAACCACCTATATATACATATATATATAGGTTTAATAATATGTGTGTGTGTGTGTGTGTGTGTGTGTGTATACATATAACTGTGTGTGCATATGTTTCTCTGTGTGTTTATATGTAAATATCTATGTGTGCGTGTTTGTCCTCCACCACCGCTTGATGACCGGTATTGGTGTGTTTACGTCCCCGTAAAATTAGTAGTTGGGTAAAAGAAAACCGATAGAACATATACCAATCTTTTAAAGAATAAGTCCTGGGGTCGAATTGTTCGACAAAAACCCTTCAAGGCGGTGCCCTAGCATGGCCGCAGTCAAACATGACTGAATCAATATATATATATATATATAATATTATATTACATTATATTATATTATATTATATTATATTATATTATTTCATATTATATTATGCGATATTGTATCATATCATATAGGCAAGTACTACCATGATATACAATGACACGCTTTCATCTATTCTTTTCTGTAATATATATATATATATATATATATATATATATATATATATTGGCGTGCATGAATCGTAATAAGATTGTAAACCTAAATATATTATTATTTATGTGTATGTATATCATATGGCTTCGAGTGTGTGTGTGTGTGTGTGTGTGTGTGTGTGCGTGTGTGTGCGGGTGCGTGTGCGTGTGTGTGTGTGTGAGTGTGTGTGAATGTATGCGCGTACGTGCATGTGTGTGTGTGTGCGCGCGCGCGTGCGTGCATGTATGTATGTGTGTGCGTATGTGAGTAAATGAGGCTAGACTACATATGTCACTTTTGCAAACCTCAGAGATCAAATTTCTAGACACATTTCCCAGACATTTTAGCTTTGTTATATAGTAAAACAGCAGCTATATTTCACCTCACTCACATACTGCATACACACACACACACACAAACACACACACACACACACACACACACACACACACACACTCACACTCTCTCTCTCTCTCACACACACACACACACACACACACACACACACACACACACACACACATATATATATACATATATAGGCGCAGGAGTGGCTGTGTGGTAAGTAGCTTGCTTACTAACCACATGGTCCCAGGTTCAGTGCCACTGCGTGGCATGTTGGGCAAGTGTCTTCTACTATAGCCTCGGGCCGACCAAAGCCTTGTGAGTGGATTTGGTAGACGGAAACTGAAAGAAGCCCGTCGTATATATGTATATGTATATATATATATATGTGTGTGTGTGTGTGTGTTTGTGTATCTGTGTTTGTCCCCCCCCAACATCGCTTGACAACCGATGCTGGTGTGTTTATGGCCCCGTAACTTAGCGGTTCGGCAAAAGAGACCGATAGAATAAGTACTAAGCTTCTAATGAATAAGTCCTGGGGTCGATTTGCCCGACTAATGGCGGTGCTCCAGCATGGCCACAGTCAAAAGACTGAAACAAGTAAAAGAGTAAAAGAGTATATACATGTATGTATTAATGAATGCCTATACGTTTGTAATTCATATACGTTTGCATAACTGCGTGCTTACATGGATTTATTGATATATACGCAAAAACAGTAGTGTAATCCCTACACTTGCATACAGGTAGTGAGACACACAGCGCTGATATAGAGACTCATGCCTTCGAATAAAAACATAGATCTGCGCGCGCGCGCACACACACACATTCATTCATGCTTTCATACATTCATATACACGCCGACGTTCTCACGCAATTAGCTGAGTTCAACCATCCATACTGAGATATCACGCAGAATATACGCATAAATACGTGTATGTGTGTGTGAGAGAGTGAGTATGTATGTATGTATGTATGTATGTATGTATGTATGTGTGTCTGTGTATGTACGTGTGTGTAACTACGTGTTTGTGAGCGTGTATTGTATGCCGGTGTGTATATATATATATATGTATTATATACGCGTGTGTGTTATCTGAAAGACGTTTTCAAGGTTACTCTCTTGACCTGCAATAAATAGCAGTTAAATTACTCCGTCATAAAATGCAACAGTGGTTCTCGACCATTTTTACTCATGGACTCTTTTGGTTCCTACTTTCCTCAGATGAACACTCACAGCTATTGGATGTTTAAAATATCCTATTATAGTTTTAGAATTAAAGTTTTTTGGGAAATGTATAATTTCTTTTCTATATATATTTTGTGTTTTGTAGGAGTGTAACTGATATATTTCGCTTAAATTTTAATTACAAAACCTTATATGGACCCCAGGGATCATATGCACCCTAAGGATCATATGGACCCAGGTAGTTAACCACTGTCCTACAGGATTAAAAAGGAAGGCCAGATTAGATAATTAGTTTTAGGTGCCTCGTACCGGAACAAAATCATTGGATGGTTACTGGTCGAAATCCTTTATTTACATTATTCGAACGATATTACTTTTACTCTCTTTATTGTGTATGTTTAGTAAGTTACTCAGTCTTCGCTGCTCAATTCTAAAAGTTGTTTGCATTGTGTTTATGCCATGCAACAAAAGCATTATACTTATTTTTGCTTAGTTGCATGTGTTAGATGTAGGATAGTCTTTAGTGTCACATTTACATTGGACCAAGAAGGAATCTTTATGTTCTTGGATGACCTTAAAATAGCAACGAGATTTCTCTGAAAATGCATCCTACCACCTTAGTAAGAAAGGTAATATCTGGATCGTGTTGTTCGAGGTAGACTATGCCTGAATAAAACTCAGTGCAACTATGACTGCTTGAATGTCTTTGATATTTTAATCTGAGCCAGCTTGGTGAGAAACAGCAAGATCAAAAACAATAACAAATGTAATACGAAATATTTTGATGCTGTGTGTGTGTGTGTGTGTGTGTGTGTGTGTGTGTGTGTGTGTGTGTGTGTGTGTGTGTGTGTGTCTGTGTGTGTGTATGTGAGTACACGCGAAAGGAGAATAAACCAAATATTCAATATGACTGCATAACGCAACTGATTTATTACTTATTTCTTGGAACGAGCATTTCTTTTAACACCTCCGCATTTTAGAAGATAAATTTGAATTTTTAACGTTTTGGCTTTTCAACGGCGAAAGCAGCGAAAATAAAATGAAATGGCATCGAAAGAAGCAAACTGCGTCAGTATGTCTGTGTGTCGTTTCGCTCCCTTAGGTCTTCATCTATGCAGGTTTCTTTCAATACATCACAAAGCAGATTTACAAATGGAAGGAAAATATGAGACGAAACTATCTCAAATAAAGACTAACATTTAAAGTCACGTGAGCATGAATAACACAAACTACTATAAATTTCTCTGAACTCTCAAATAACTCGGTGATCTACTGTCCTCAAGTGCAGGACGTACAGAATCGTTAGTTGGCCTGTTCGTGTCCGTTTCCTAGAATTCTGTCAAAAACCTAATATGAAAGAAGCAGGTTTGGATGCACAGATACACTGAAGAGGGACTTCTCTTCTACAGGCATGCAGTCAATCCCATGATGGAAAGTCAGAAAAAAGAGAAACGAAGGTAAGATTTCTTATTGGTACTTTAATTGATAACAGGCAAAGTTAACCTCGGCGATATTTGTGCCCAGAACGCAGGGGAACCAAAATAACAGCAGAAAGTGAATATTGTCGTAAATATGCACTAGCAAGAAGATCTCCAAATGGAGCTCAAGTCTTCATTTACGGGTGATATTCTTTATAGTTTGTTTCACATCAGCAGTGACATTTTATGTATGTTCTATTCTCATGTTTGAATTTGTCAACCGATAAAGTATGTATGTAATGTATGCGTGCATATATGCATGTATTTATCTACTTACGTATGCTTGTATATATGAATGTATATACACGTATTTACATATGTAGATTTTCAAGCCAGTAAGTTAGAAATTGGCAAGATTTTTAATTTGACCCAAGGTAGTTCCAAGGACGAATGAAGATGTGTGTGTGACTGTACGCGTATCTGAATGTAAATAGATAGAAATAATTGGAGTCTCTCTCTCTCTCCTCCCTTATCTCTCCCTCCTCCCTTATCTCTCCCTCTCCCCCTCTCTCTCTGTCTTACGCACACATGGCTGTGAGTAATTACTCTAGGTATGTATATATATGTGAACTCTACCTATGCATATGAGTGTACGAATATATCCATTCCAGGAAACACAAATGGGGAATTTTTTTTGAAATGATTGGATTTTGAGAACACAAGTTGGTTTGCTTTGTTCTTTCTTGGAAAACCCTAGCACTTCAAAGGTTTTATATGAATTTGTGGTAATAAAGTGCACATCACCTATGAAAATAAGTACATGTAGAACGTATAACCTGAATGAAGAAGCTAAATGTACAACAATAGTTCGCCAGAGATGTTTTCTTTCTCCACAACTTGAGAGAAATTTTGACATCATTGGACAACTGACCGCTTCAAAATTACATGACTTTTGTGCTCTGTCTCACGAAGCAATATTAGGTCTGTTGTGTTTGACCCTGTCATCAGCCAATGACTTTTCTGCATTTCCACGCTCAGTTCAGGGTAGACTTGAAAACAGTAGTTACTAAAAGGTGATCCCACACTCCTTAAAACCTTGCAACTTCTGAACCAGAGCCCCACTAATAGACGCACTTTAAAGTCATACTTACCGTACATACCACATACATACATACACACTCACACAAACAAACACACACAAACTCTCACGCATAGACACCACTCACATACATATATGAGAGAAAAAAGAGAGAAAGAGAGAGAAGGAGGTGAGGAAGAGAGGGAGGAGATAAAAGAGATAGACAAACATATATACAGAGAATTGATTTCATGATATTGTTTTGATTCCTAAACGAAAATATATAATTTTATGTGCGTTGCTGACACCCTTAGGGAGATATCAATGCAGCAATTCCCTATTTTCTTAAAATTAAAAAGACCCAATGATTCTGGCAGATTCTTTCTGAATACGGTCAGTTATCTAGGTCAGTACTATGACAAAATCATCGACCTCACTCAATGCTTAATTTTCAGCTTAATAAATAATAGAGATTTACCGTTTGATATTGGACTGTGGTAGGTATATAAACTCGAGGACTTATAATTTCAGCGTTTATATCTTTAGCTTCGTATATATTCTACGTTATATAGTCTATTTTTGTCAAAAGATGCAAAACAATATATATCAGGGAAGGTGATATAGGAAGTGCAACGTAGGATGTAAGTAAAGAAAAGCATATGAACTAGCAATCAAACTTTCAAACATGCTGATGCGTAGCAGCTTAAATATTCCTCTCCTGTGTCCATCCCACTTGAATTATTAGTAACAATCCTGCAGTATGGATAGATAAGTCGATCTGTCCACGAAATTTTGATTTCTAGCTGGATTTATTTAATTTTATTTAGATTGTTAACATCATTAAAATAATACGTCATATTTTCTCATTTGCTCAATTCAAATAAACATGAAATGCACGTGTCAATGATAGAGACTTTATATAGTCATCCGACTTGCTAGGAATAGCAACCAAGACTCTCTATCTTAATAAAAAGACAGGACGTTCAAGAGAAGAATGCCTTTGAACATATTTAGTCAATCAGAGATGTCCGCAATATAAATAATAATATCAAACGTGATGTCAGAAGCAATTACTTTGGAAAGCACCTCATGTGTTAGTAAGTTACATTCAAGTAAACTTTGTGTAATTTGTGTTTGATTCTACGAGCCATTTGATTTAACCAATGACATGGATGACTTTGGTAAAATATTATGTAACAGCATTACTTAACCTCGTCATTAAATTGTTTCTGGGTTTACTCGTTATACGAAACTATTGAAAGAGTTGTGAAGTCCACGTCTTGGCAAACTGATCATGCAACATTGTTACAAGCGTATTTTTGAACCATTATAAAAGACTTAATGAACGACTTGTGTCTACATTCTGTCCTTTTGTAAAACTGAACACTCTGCATGTATGAAATCTATAAATGATATGGAAAATGTTGTAATGGGTCTATAACATCCTACTATACCAAACCCGTATCTAGATTTTTATTTCTAATTAACGTAGTGTAATTTCAATATCTTGAAAATGCATGAATGTCACAACAATATCTGTATCACTCTCCATAAGTAGAGTGGGATTTTGTGTCAATTTAAGAAAGCCACTATAATGAGCTTTGCATAAGCAAATGAGAAATGATGGAGATGTTCATAAGATATTCATAGTTTAGCTATTTTCAACGGGGCAAACCCCGATCTTCTTTCCTTTCTTACTTCAAATAATTTATATTGGGGGTGACGATGACCTAATTTCCTCAGAAACTTCAAAATATTTTGACAGAGGGCAACGACGACCCAGTTTCATCACTCGTGAAGCTGCAGAGCATCCATTATTTTGAGCATCAGTGAATTCCAGGTTAGCAGAGAAATGGGCGGGGATCGAATAAATAAGCAAATAAGTTGGTGTCTGTTTGGGGTTGGGTGTCGGGTGCTTAATGTTGAGAGCGGAGGGCTGGGTGATGTGGTATTGGCTGTTGGGACTTAGAAACTGGGTGGTGGTTAAGTTTGGATGCTGGTGGTTGGGTGCAGTGTTTAGATGCTAGAGTCTCTGATATATGTGAAAAGTTAGAATATATGTTTGTGTTTTTGCGTGTTTTCTGTTTCTATATATCATATATACGTGAATACACACGATATATATATATATATATATATATATATATATATATATATATATATATATATATATATATATATATATATATATATATATATATATATATATATATATATATATATTTATATATATATATGAAAATATGCATATATGTGTGTGTCTATGTGTATATGTATACAAATATACACACACATATATATATATGTGCGTATATATATATATATAACGTAGATGGGAAAGAAGAAAGAAGTATGGCTGATGCTAGGGAAACTAGTAACAACTATATCAACAACATTAACTAAAAGCAGTAATATCACTTGATGAAGACGGCAGAGAGGGTTGACGGGTGGCGTAATAATGGCGTTTGGGTAGAGATTTTTACGTGCAGCGCCATCTGGTGAGAAGGACTTCAGACCACCCGGCTTGTCATATTCTTCTTCATCACTATCATTGCAACTTTTCCTCGAACAGCCTGAATACTTATTTATAAAACATGCCCCTTCCAATAGGACCACCCATCCGGAACCAAAGACGCCACCCAGTTGCAGCAACTCATGCTGCTGTTGCCTCTGTTGTTACCGTTCCTGCTGCCACTGCTCCTTTTTCTGCTATTTCTTTTTGCTGCTGCTGCTGCCTCCTGCTATCGCTCAGGTTCCTAATAGATAATGCGCAGCAGTCTTTCATCTGCGTCGCCATCTTCCACCTTCACTCAACTTCATGTCTTCTATTCTTTCTGTTTTTCATTTATTTCACATTACACACCCTTTATTCATCTTCTCTCTATCTCTCTCTCTCTCTCTCTCTTTCCTTCTTTCTTTCTTTCTTTCTTTCTCTTTTCCTCCCATGCATAATCGTAGATGCAGAGACTTGCGACATATCAATTGTATCTATTGTCATTATAATTGCAATACTTCATCATGTCATGCATATCGGCAGGAGCCGACAGAACAGCATTAACAGTAACGACATCACTGAAATGAATACAATTCCTTTATTTTGCTATAAAGAGCAAGAGTAGTAATAGTAGTGGTAGTAGTAGTAGTAGTAGTAGTAGTAGTAGTAGTAGTAGTAGTAGTAGTAGTAGCAGCAGCAGCAACAGCAGCAGCAACAGCAGCAGCAACAGCAGCAGAAGGAGGAGGAGAAGAAGTAAGCCAATGTCGTTTCATCTGCAGGGATGGTGATGGCCTTAAAGTTTGGGAATACAAAAAAAAATTGTGTTTATTGTCTATCTTCAAAAGGGTCACCTCATCAATGGAAACCTGCTAAGGCAATTACGAACCTGCTAAGGTAGTTACGAAAGGCTGTCAAGACCAAGGGCTCAGAGAAACTGTGTACAGGTGTCTTGTTTCATCGGGACACTACTCTAGTACATAAGTCCTTACTTTCAATGGCTGTAGTGCGTGACTATAGATTTGAACTGGTTGATCGGATCCCCTATTTTCTTCATTTGGCCTCATGTAACTATTATCTGTTCCCCAACATGAAGAAACACTTGGTTAGAAACCAGTGTCGCAGTGATATCTGCTGTTGATGAATTTCACCAACGAAATCCAAGCACTGCAACACCGATGGAAAATGTGTGTGGACCACCAGGAGGACTATGTTGAAATATAAAACTCATTTGATGACATTCCATGAGAATATCTTGGTCAGCCTATCAACCGACCCCCGTAATTGCACATATTGCAAATATTTTCATATTTGTTCAGTTTTGTGTGTCAATATAATTATCTAACAATATGTCAAAGTATGTAGTATCGTTTCAATGAGCTTCTAAATATATAACCATGCTTCGTACATGAAGTAAAGTAACTTGGTGTGCCATGAAAATAATAAGGTAATCTTCGTAGGAATATATGTTCATTGGAGAATGAGAGCTTATGGTTTAACACCAGATCGTTTTCTCTTTGGAACACTATATATTACTTCATGCATTCTCTTCTTGTTAAATTAACTATTGTTTACAAAGACCACCACTGGTCTAGATTGGTTCTTAAGATTCTCTATCCTTACCCGTTTTGTAGGTGTTTGTGAGTTTCAGTATGTAAACATATGGATATGTATATGTGTTTGTTTCATGTGTGAAAGCCCATGATTTTCTGCTCGCGTATATGTTCATGTATTTGTATGTGTTTGTGTGAATGTAAGGTTATATATCTTTTAACCCTCAATATCTTGACATTGCTAACATACTTAACATTACTACGGGGCGAATCTCATGGCCGCACATATTGTTTACTTCTCAGGAAACAAATGAAAAATGTCAAATTTCTACAGATCCTTATGAGTCCGAACGCATCACTGTAAACGTTCTTTTCTTATTTTTGAAATCCACATTAAATAATGGAATTTTTTGTTTGTTTTGATTCGAAACCGCACTCTTTGGAATTTTTCTATGAAACTTTACTCGAAATTTTGCCGACACTGTGAAAACGTCATAATAACATAAAAAAATAATAAATAAATGAAAAATAAAAGCTGGAATTTAACCCCCATCCCAAACAATATAATACTACCGTCGTCAGCTGAAAAATTATATTGCGCTCAATAGGTCAAAAAGTTACTTTTAAAAAATTAGTAAACAAAGTACATCGAATATTATTACTAGTGTTTATATTTTGTTCGGTGGCGAACGCTGTTACATTTGATAGACGTTCACTTTGCTAACACTGTTTGGAATAGAATCTACACTATAACCTTTCTAGTCTCTCTTTTGACTACGAATCAATATTTCATGTGATCATAAAAAAAGTGAACTTCCAACGACCCATCAGAAGTAGAACAATCAGTATTCTTTGAGAAAACGCAACGCGAAAGGACAAGAAAAAGAAATAAACAAAAACAGAAAATTACATCTATTGCTTGGTTGAATGAATTAACTCATAATCATAAAATACGTTATACATACAAAAATATATGCATGTATATACATACATATATGTACACATAGACACATACACACACACACAGACACTCAGACACACACACATGCGCACATATATATGTATATATGTGTGTGTGTTTGCATGTGAGTGGGTTAGCGTATGCGTGCGTGGGTACTTGTGTGTGTGTGTGTGAGTTTGCGTAACTAAAACAAGGAAAAAGAAAAAGATCAAGAAGGAGAAACAAAAAGCAGTGAAATGTGTTTCATTCTCATATTCGATTTAATTTTTATGTTGTGTTATAT
The DNA here is from genome assembly GCF_046866305.1 of Octopus bimaculoides. Lineage (NCBI taxonomy): Eukaryota > Metazoa > Mollusca > Cephalopoda > Octopoda > Octopodidae > Octopus > Octopus bimaculoides. The sequence continues at coordinate 43,137,909 of NC_142931.1, read as the reverse complement.
AGCAAGAGCCCCATTTGTAAAATGCACCAAGTTTGCATTTTGCCGTTCTGTTGTTAAATGCCGCTGTTAAGGAGACGAAACCAAGTGTTACATACACGCTACTTTTGGCATGTTAGCTTCTTTTCTTTTTAGTTTGTCTCTTTACAAAATCTCTTAACTACTTAGTATTCAATCGACTATATTATTATATATAACCCCGCCACTTATCTCTGATACTTAGGATCCTATCTCTTTCAATCTCTTTATTTCTGGGTAGCATTAATGTTTTCGTTCCCCACTCTTCTCAACAATTCTATGATCCTTTCCTTTAACACATCTTTCATACACTCAATTCTGTTTAAGCGTGTTCTTAGAAAGAAAGAAAAAAAAAAGCAACAACAAAAAAACGAAAAGCTATAGCTATATTCATCGACACTTTACTCGTTGAAAGGGCTTCGTCATATTCACAAAGTACACCTCTTCGCAACAATATCAAATGTCTCTTGCAGACAACATCTTGTTTTTAAACAGCGGAATTTTGGTTAAAAATCTTATGGGAGTTTACTGCTTGTGTTTTTCATCTTTATGTTTTTCCTCTTTGTGCTTCTAATTGTTTTGCTTTTCTCTTTTATTTGTCTTTTATATTGTTATTAATTGCTTCTCCATCGACAGAGCCAAGCAGATCTATTAAGTTTTTGATTCAGAAATAATTGTTCTAAGAAAAAAAAGACACGAAATGCCTTTGCTGCCTTGTAGTGCTTTTCGACGTTATGATGTTTTCTAACCTCCTTATTAAAGAAAAATTTCAGTGTAATATCCAATGGAAAAGGAATGCTTAAAGCACATGAATACACAAATTTGACGACGAAAATCCTGTATATTTTTTAATATTCAAGTTACTTAAGGCGGCAAATGGCAGATCTACTCGGTGTATTAAACATTGTCCATTAAAATACTTTTAACCTCTCTTTATAGCGTCAAAACTTAACGTGCAGAAGAAACACGTCTGGCAACTAGAATATCGTATTTTTAACTGCTATTGTAGCTTCTGTGTATTCCCTCGATAACTGTAAATAGATACATTTTCTTTCATAAATTCTATATGAATTCGGTTATGAATCAGAGAAGATGGAATCAATTTTATGTTACATTTTACTTTCGAGTGAACTGGGAGTAAAATATCACATGATAAAGTCGCTCAGCAGAAATAACGGAATAGATGTAAAATAGATGTAAAATGAAAGGTTGTATAGAAATGTCTAAACACTTTGGGAGAGCGAGATAGATGATAAATAAATAGAGAGAGGGGGAGAAAGAAGAAAAGAAAGAAAGCGGGCAAGTGAAGCGATGTGGGATAGAGAGAAAAGGAAAGAGTATGGATGGTTCTACTTTATAACATATTTATGTTGCCTGTGAATGTCATTGATTAGCCATATGAGAAAGTAAAAGTTATTTGATTCTGTTTTATTGACGGGGTAGTACCTAATACCAGTTGCAGCAAGTGTGTTAGACTATTGAATAAAACTCCAGCAAGGGAATAGAACTGTGTAATACGAGAATACGTTGCAACCTCATTAAATCATTATCTCATAAACACGCAAGCCTCATACACGATGTTGAGGGCAATTAACCCTAATATATCTTCAATTGGACAAGCTGTTTATACATTATACCAGAAAACATAGGAAAACATCCAATTTATGTATATAACATAAGTCTGTCTTCAATATTTTTTTCTACTAATAGTTCAAACGGTGGAAGTTTTATATCATGAGGAAGAAGTGAATCTCAAATTTTTGAACAGGACCTTTTGACGGTGAAAAATGTCAACTGGGTTTCAAGGATGTATAAACCGGAATTAGTGAGACAGAAGTGGGTGGAAAAGAAATAAATGTGTGGAGCAACGGTCGAAAAGAAGAGAAAATAAAAAGAACGCTGATAGAAGTGGAAGTCATTGAGAGATGAACAAGGGAGAAACAAGTGAAATGCTACATAGACATACGAACACACACACATGCATGTTCACTAGAAAGAGAAGACCGATACCCATGTCTTTTGCAGCTCCTTCCCCGTTTGAGGAGTTCGTTTCGGTACTATGCAGTATTGTAGAAGAACTGTACTAAGCCGATTGCGGTGTGAGTTTCCAGAAAATGTGTTTAGTAGAGAAATAATTAGATAAAGTGCTTAGTAGAGAATCAGATTAAATATACGGGGAGAGACAATTGTGTCGTTTATGCCCGAATGGGACTGATAGGTAGTAGCGGTAGACGAAGGAGAAACATTTTAGTGAATTTTTGCCAATCATTTGGATTGCTATCGTGTTATTGTAGTATAAGTTGCTTGTAGAAGAAACTACAAGTTACGTGAGCGGATGTTAAATTTAATTTTACTTGAGTTTTGTAAAAACGAAGAACAGTTTAGAATTGAAGTATTTTCTGGCATTAGAGGCAGTTCGCATTTAGAAATCGAATTCTAAAGGTAATGGAAAAGGCATGATCAAAAAATGGATGATCAATAGTCTTTTAGAATTAGACATCCTTCATTTATGTTAATTACAGAAAATAATGTTGCATAGAATGTGAATGTACCTCAATTTTCATTACACTATACATCATGTTCAGAAAAAAAAATCGTTTATGAAATCTGGGTAAGAAAACATGAATCTCGACATGAAATAACTGAACTGAACAGATTTCATGGATCATCGATCATCCGATTGCTCAGTCGCTGACCATATGATCAATTTGATTTTATCACGATATCTCTCTAACAAATCTTGCGTTGAGCGAAAGCTGAACAAATCTTCCGTGTTTCTCTGGGTTGCCAATGTGTTTCAAGTAAAACTCGCAGAAAATCATCTATTTCCCATAGTTAGGTTAACTGTGGTACTTACAAACAATAAAATGAAAATAACGGATATCAACACATATGATGATGAAGAGGATGGTGGTGGCAGTGGAGATTGTTAAGTTCTGCACATAGATGACTAGAATTCAAAATGGGTTATTATTGCAATCCAGAAGAAAGTCAGCGTACAATACTGCTACAAATAGTGATACCTGTATAATGTGAGTGTAACTACGGCGCTAAACTTTGGTTGGAGTTAACAGGATTTATAATAGACGAGGAGAAGAGTATGTATAGACGCATCAAAAACTGAACCTTGTGTTAAACACTGAAATTTTCTAAATCTAGTCAGCATTTCTTACCTTGAGTTACATAAAACTTATAATTGTATGACTATTCCCCACAATATGTATTTGTTATGCAAATACTCAAGAACTGCAGAGATCAAATAATTTTAAAAGACCAGGTTGAGAAGATGAAACTTTCAAGCTTTTTATCTGATTGAATAAAATTCAGACGGACCGAGTTAAAAGAGAGTCAAGCTACCGGTTGAAGAGTTAATGATATTTATCCTGCCACCTGAGATAATAGTATATATCACTTGCATTCTTTACTTTCAGTGACTTAATACAGATAATCGTGCCATTATTAAGCGCTATAAGTAACAAGAACACTGTATAATTAACGACTTTTTTATTACCTTAATGAATCTGGGCATGAGACAACTAATCTCACAGTTTTACTATTTCAACCTGCTCTATTGCTTTAGTATTAATAATGATTGGAAATAAGCACAATGTAGGGATAGTTAAGTCAAAACAATACCACTAATAATTGGGGCACTAAGTATAATATAAAAGGTGCAAGAAACATATGAAAACTTTACTAGAACTTATACATTTACATAAATTTAAAATGCCCTTCTAAGCATAGCCCATATTCTACACAAGGCACTTTTAATTCCATAGCGCAACCCATGCATCACATTCTACACATTCAGCATCCAATGTCATAACACAATCAACACAACACGATACTTCAACATAATTCATACAGCATATAGTATTCACACTCACCGTCTAATGTAAATAACAACTCATGCGACACATGCTCTACACATTCCACATTCTATATTATAACACAATCTGCACATCATAGATTCTAAATAATCACAACCCCACAATATAACACAACTTACAGAATACAGATACTAGATCATCGATAGCAGAATTATACCACAACTCACACATATTCTACGCAATCACCATTCAATAACACAATTCACACAGCATAGATGTAACGAACAGATGAAACACTAACGTAGCATGAGGAGCTACAAAATAAACTCTACAACAAAAGAGATGTAACGCAAAAGCAACACCCTACTCCTTCGAACACAATACTGCACACAATTCAGAAACATATAGATGATGTAGAAGTACGCCTGAATCTGTTTGAAAAAGTGATTATTATAATTGTTAAAATAAGATCTATGCCAGGAATCCTAGAGAACAGTAGAGCAGTCTGTATCGACACCAATACCTGACTGGTACTTACTTTAAAAACTCGAGTAAGATCAAAGATAAAGCCAGAACCAGTGGATTTTGAACTCAAAATGTAAAAAAAGCGTAACTAAATAGTCTATATGGCATGGTGTCTGCCACTCTGTCAATGTTCTGGATTTGGACATACTTTTGTAGAAGAACGAAAATGTAAATAAAAAGATAATTGTTTTAACATTTACTGTTTCTAATAATAGCTACAACGTCAGAAATTTGAAGGTAGATTTTAAAGCTTGAATGGTAATATATTTTATTGACCAGAATGGTAGCATGACATCGGTGGGTTTTGAACTCAAAACATAAAGATCTTGAACGAATACTGTGGGATATTTTGCCTGACCCTTTAACAACTGTGCCCCTTGAACTTAGAAGAAGAAATGCCCTGATGCAGTACCAGGTACTGGCTTTTGGCTTCTGATCTTAACTGATTGGAAATGTTATCGTGTACATGTTTTGTCTTGGTATAAAAGATTGGCTACAGCAAATATTCTTCTTAATACTACAGATTTGCTTGTCAGTTGCTTCACCTTAACCAGTTGAGCAGATCCCTTGGTGGCTGACGATATGTGCATCTCTAATCACGAGAAGAAGTAGTGGGGGAGCATCATAGCCATGTGTTGAGAGGAATTCTTTGGGGTTTGAAAAATTCACCCATGGAAGCATGGGTGTTTTTTTCAACATCTTTTGCAACCCTTATTCAGGGACCTTTTGAGCGGGATAGGCTACTCGAACTGAAGAAAATTCTAACTGGGCGTCACCTACAAGGTTATGTGCTGTTTATCATGATATAAGGTCACTATGTCGCGCACATATGGTTGTGATGCATGTGCCTGGTGTATCCTTATCAGACGGGTAGTCATGATGGGTATATTGGGTTTCGTATATTTTACCCCAATGTCCCTTTTACGGCATGCGCTGTTCTCTCACTCAATAATAATAATAAAATTAAATAGGAAGAAACATCGAAACTCATACAGGTTGAAGTATAGATTGATAGTAAAGAAAATGTATATTTAATGAGTTGGAACAGGATTTCGTAGGTATGTAAACTGTCATAATCTTGATATACATCAACATAATTCAAAATGTAATCATTGCCAATGTTCGAAAACACTTTGACACATGTTAGTTGTAATTACTGTTTGGCTTTTCGAGAGTAGAGTCATTTTTAATAATAGGAAACATGTGATAATGAATATCAAAGTGAACGTTTCTGATTTGCCCTGAATTGGAATGAGGGAATAATTAACAAATAGTTGTGAACATTCTTTGTTGATTGGACTGGAATACCAAAGATATTTACAAATAATGAAGTGGAGAACAGTGGGTAGCGAAATCTGTAAAGCCTTGAGGTTTCTATTGATTTCACAATCCACCGTCTTTATTTGTTACTAAACATTAATTACTATTAACTACATACTGATTGATTAAAGCCGAGAGTTCAGATTTATAATTTCATATTTTCTACATGCTTATCTGTTTGAAAATAACAGCATACTTCGATTTGAAAACTTGCGATATCAAACTTTGCCGTTTTTGTTGTATTTATTTATCTATATTTATTGAACTAATTTATTTATTTATTGAGCTGATTCAGCGTCATGTGTAGACACAGATTGTTTATTGTTGTAGTTTAGCTCCAGCTTGGCCCTAATTGACCAAATCTTTCATCAAAAACATTCCAGCCTTGATCATCACTCCTCTAAGCATGATGCACTCTTGACTGTATAATACGATGTTTACTTCCTTTGTCTAAGAGAGTAGGGTGAGATTTGAAGGACATCTAACTATTACAACCAGCAGGTAGAAAAAACACATAAAAGCACCTTCGATGGTTCCTATAGGATATAATTACTAATGATCGAGCACTTTCAATAATTCAACGTTTCACAAAATTGCAGTTGATATGGAATTCTGAGCTTCATCAAACGTAAGCTTAGATGGACAAGATTTCTAATGTAATTTCGAATACGAAGACAATTTGAAATGGTGGAGTAGGACGTTACAAAGAGAGCTTTATTAACTAAGTATTTATAAGTTTTATTAAATAATTAAATACCAAGCATGTTAGTTTGATATTGATCATCATTGAAATATGCAAACACACGCACACACGCGCACACACGCATAATTATATCTGTCTATTTATAGATAGATAGATAGATAGATAGATAGATAGATAGATAGATAGATAGATAGATAGATAAATAGATGGATAGATAGATAAACTGTAACGAATATAGTATCAGTTTCACGTATGAGATGCTCAAATTAAGTCTTAATGTTCCGAATGTTTGTACTTCATCAGAAACAAAAGAATGGCATGACGAGAGAGAGAGAGAGAGAGAGAGAGAGAGAGAGAGAGAAATGTAGAGAAATAATACCTGTTGGTGAAGAAAAAATATGGCATAATTTATTAAATTAATTACACTAAATACGAAGTACTGGGGTACGGTCGAAAAACGTGAAACCGACCATCAAGAGATTCCCTTTCACTTTTTTCCCATACATTGATAGCATAGAATGATTGCGTTTACTTTCTTACATCGCCCAAAGTAAGGGCTTATAATAATTAGATTACATTGAAAGTCAACAAAGTTTGCTTTAGAAGTGTTGAGATGTATTGAAAGATACAGATAAGGAAATAGTTTTATTCTCAAACGCAGGATAAGAGAATAAAATTATTTCCTTGTCTGTATCTTTCAATACATCTCAACCCTTCTAAAGCAAACTTTGTTGACTTTTAACGTAAGTTGAATTTAACGTACGATAGCGTCTTATAAAGCTAGATTTATATATCGTAAATTTGCAGAAGAATTTGTCGTTCGAGCAGTTTAGCTTCATAGTAAAGTACTTGACGCATAATCGCAGGAATATAAGTTCAAGCCTCATGGCTGGCTGCCGACAGTTTTTTTCTACAAAATATGGATAGTTTATCCAGTGCATGCTATATTATTATCCTGCGTTTGAGAATAGAATTATTTCCTTATTTTTCAGTTATATTTGTACATACATGTATATGTATACATAGACATCTATACTCTTATATACAAACACACTCGCATATACTCATTTGTATATATACACACACACTACCATTATTAATCCAATTTTTCACTGGCAAAAACTCAAGTGACGAGACAATTTCAAAGCGAAATTATACATAATATCCATTTGAATGATACTTATGTCATTTCTTGATGTGGTTTGGAGAATAGTACACCTAACATCAGCGGAATCAATAGATAAAAACACATCCAATAAAAGCTCAGAGTTAAAACGTTTGTTTACACTTTTGAGCTTTGTTAATCAGGATGAGTACGGCTTTTCCACTTATATGTTCTACTATACAATAGTGAAATTGGTCAGTAATTGCTCAGTTCGAGCGGAAACTATAATCTATCATTGTAATGCTTTAATTGATAGAGAATGTTTTAATGAAAAATATAGATTCAGATACAAGGTTACATGTATTTTCAAATTTGGGCACAAGGTCAGTTATCTGTGGGGAGGTGTAAGTCGATCGCATCGACATCACTGCTTAACTGGTACTTATTTCTTCGACTTTTAAAGGATGAAAGGCAAACTCGGTGGAATTTGAACTCGGAACATAAAGACGAACGAAATGCCGCTAAACACTTGCATCTGACGTGCTAGCGATTCTGCCAGCTAGCTGCCTTACAGGGTTATATATATATTAAAGAAAAAAAGTGATTCTTGCATCATTAATCAAGTGATACACAATAAATTATCCGTGGCCTTAGAAGATGAAAAGTAAAAACATCCCACCATAAGTAATTTTTGCATAAAACATTATCAGTAATGTTTTCAATGATGTTGCAATTTACGTTTCATGAAGATTCGAAGCAGATTTGTTTAAAGAACCATCTACAATGCAATAATCGATTATATTTATTGTTACTCCTTGTTTTCTCATGAGTTATATAATGTAGGTATCATGCATGTCAGAAAATCCCAGAGAAGTTATTTACTCTAAAGCTTTAAGTCAGTGATTTCCATAAGTGGCGGGCTGAAAAGATTGAAAGTAGGGCGACGGACTTCCACATTTGATAAAATTATGATAGTTTTAAACTTTAAACCGTCAAACACCATGGCGATGACTGAATAATTATTAAAGATACAAAATCTTTTGTCATCTCATTACCAAAGCGGCAAAGGGTGCATAAGGTTTCACAAATATTAGTCAGTCTGAGAATCACTGTTTTATATTTGCTTTATAATATGACATCCACAACTGCATTAATAATTCAGCAGTTTGTGTCAGATAATAACAAATGTCACTTCTGAGTGAGTCTGCTTAACATCTATTAGCTGCTGACTACAACACGAACATTAGTTTGTAAACAGATAGAACACTCAATGGAAACGATGCTAACATCTCGCAAGTAACATCTACATAACATGTTCTTCAAATCTGGTAGAACTGGGATTCGTAAGATATAGGTATGACACAACAAATGAAATTTAGTGAATTGCACACATAATTTATATTAATTCACACTCCTATTGTAAGGAGCCAAATTTAGTTGATCATTTTGTTTCTACTTCAAATTATCACTATATCTCTTGTTACATTTTACCTTCTATACCTATTGTGAACTTTGATTAAAATGTCTACTTTCCAACTACATGATTCCCGGTTCGATCTTCTTCGTGGCATCTTTAGTAGATGTTTTCAATGATAGCTTAGAGCTTACGAATACCTTTTGAGTTGAATTTGGTTGACCAAAACTGCTCTCATATTCATTATATACAAATATGCAAGCATCATTAAATGCATATGAACTTTGCTTCGCAATCATTAAGTCCCGGTTTCAGTCCTACTACGTGGCAACTTGGCCAATCACATTTATCATAATCTCATGTCTATGGTAAATAGACACGGAACTATTTATCATAGACGTGTGTGAAAAGAGAAAAGACTTTGTTTTATGAACAATGTCTGATGAGGAATTTGATTGCATCAAGTTACAGACACTCCATTGTAACTTTCGTTTTCAAAAATATCGTGATTAGCTCGGTGGAAACCTGTAACCAAAAGCCCTTTCACCAATTGTGATATCATAAATAAATAAATAAATATACGGTGACCCACACCAAATCATAAGTTTTAAAGAAACATGATGGTAGATTAAATAGATAATTTAAGGAGTTCTTCATGGGAATTTATAGGAATTCTTGTTAGATGTAGACAGTAATAGCAGTTTCTCCAAGTCTAAATTTTTATATAATGTATCTTAAGAATTGTTTTTATTTCTGACTACATTTTGTATATTTATACGCATGCGTGTTCTAGTCACAATCTTAGAATTTCATAAGTAGATTCGGGTTTCATCTTGAACTATGTGACAAAGTTCATTTATCGGACTTTAGTACAATAGCAATTAAGTAGAGTCACTTAATAAACTTCAGAGAGTCTTTGCTTAATTTTTGTTAACCCGCAAGTGAGAAATAATGTAGATACAATGTATATATGCAAGTAAGTATATGCATGAATATGTGTGTGTGTTCTATAAAATGTATATCTATATATGCACACACATTCATATATATATATATATATATGTGTGTGTGTGTGCGTGTGTGTGTGTGCGTGTGTGTGTGTGCGTGTGTGTGTGTGCGTGTGTGTGTGTGTGTATATATATAATGTGTGTGTGTATGCGTGTGTATTTATCCCCAACACACTTGAACCAAACTTCTCTCAGTCTCAAGAAGAATCACACGTGCCATTCTATCTCAGCTTAACCAAACTTCCTCACCCTTTCATTCTTTTAAACTCTTAATACTCCGTCATTCCAGTTCCCATTCTAGCTCGCCTACCCCTCCTCCCTACATGAAATCGCCACCCAGCGCAACTGTCTCTGACACCATCACAGCCGCCACCCAGCACATTTCATTTACCTCATGCCACCGATCCACATATTTTCACCCCTCTCTGTTGTCTTCTTCGCTAGGTAAAGTGTTCACACATGGCACCTAGCTCTCTATTTATTTGCTCACATCTACTGTCCTTCTACGAACTTTCAGAGTAACAAAGAAAAAAGGAGACATAAAAGCATAAAAGGGGATATATATATATATTTTATTTTATATTGTATATTGTATATCATATTATATATTGTATATTCCATATTCTATACCCCACATTAGTTCTGCAGGAATATAAATAAAACATAAAAAACAGACAGTGTTGGAACTCTTTTAAGCAAAATAATATATTCCTCTATACACAATCATACAAAAAAACCCCACCTTTTTTGTATTTATTTTTACTCGCATATATATATATATATGAAAGTAGCTTCAAACTGTCAGAATCGGGGTCGCTGGTGTGTCTATGGGGTGCGCTTCAAACGTATAGAAATTGAACTCTTACTATAATCTCATTTGTTATGCTTTGCCAACCCTAGACAGAGCCCACCCACTCCATTAACTTCAAAATCGCACCGATCAACTCTAGATTCCCTTCAAACGCCAACATTATTTATTTGTTTTATTTTATAATCGCTTATTGTGAAGAATAGCGTCGTTGATAAATTTCTGCTGGATCAGCCAATAGATCACTGCAGCTGCGATGACGGGAGTGACAAGGGAGCGTCTATGTCACTCAGGCGAATCGGATACCACACAAGGTACATTTGCTCGAATTTAGTTATTCTTAAGAATGTTTGATGTTTTATATCTACAGACGTTATATACCACAAGCACAGCCGTAAGTTTAAAGGATTTCGTTCCCCAATGACGAGCTTCTAGGTTCGTTCCCACTCCGTCACAAGTATATTGTGGACACATACACAGATATACATACACATGTATCCTTACACACAATATATAGACCTTTGTGATTTGACGGGCAACATTTTTTTATGTAGTGTTTTGGTACCGAAACACTTTCAAACTTCGTATACTTGTATATTTTGTGGTATAGAACAGATAATAAATTTTGTATTCGAAGTTATTTCACGTTAAAAATTGTCTTATTTCGATAATTTCAACTAATCACTGACGTCTATTCAGTTGAAAACAGTAAGTGCTGTAACGGTGTATATGGTATTAATCCCCGTTAGTTCTGACATTTCCGATTAACTAGACAGTTCGTAAACAAAGGGGGAAAAGCCATCAAAATACTTGAATATTGCCTGCACTTGTTATTACCAAGTGCTTCATTTCCTAGAAATAGCAGCCAAGTCTTCTTCAAATCAAACTCTAGTTTAGGGTTAGGGTTCGGGTTTTAGAGTTAGGGTTAGGGTTGGGTTAGGGTTAGGGTTAGGGTTAGGGTTAGGGTTATGAGTGAGGTTATGGGAAAAATATACACACACAGATACGCACAGCGTAATTTATTATATAAACAGTATATGCGTATAAATTACGATTAAACCGGATGAAATATGTCAGGGGAATAACATTTTTCTTACCGGTCAAAAGCTACTGTTTAGAAAACAGCAGTAACTGTATTCAGCTGAATAGACGTCAGTGATTGGTTGAAATTACAGAAATACGACAACTTTAACATGAAATAACTTGCGATGTGCAAAATTTTGTTAAGAAGGTTAAGAGAAGAAGTTTTATACGACACATTCTACCAGTGTCCCAAGTTTGAAAGTGTTTCGTTAAGAAAACAAATGTTGCCCGTCAAATCACAAAGATCCCAATATATATTTGTATATACATATATGTATGCAGGCACATTACTTATATATGCGTTTGTGTGTGTGTGTGTATATGTGTGTGTGTAACATGTGGTATAATTATAAACAGGGCAAATTTTAGCCATTTCTCAGCAGATTCAAAAATGATGAACAACCTTAATCGATTTTCGAACTTTATTGGATTCTTACTACAGGCATCCATATCATTTTTACAGTCTCCAGAGAAACAAGCAGCCAATCTGTTTATATATATATATATATATATATATATATATATATATATATATATATATATATATATATATATATATATATATATATATATATATATAAATATAAATAATTAGATGTAGATAGTTATGGCCGGTATATGGAGTTACCCAGGTTCTGAAGAAAGTTGTAAAGCTAAGCTTTTTAAGAACGTGAAACCCTGGGTAACCCCATACACCGGTCATAACTATCTTTATTTAATTACTGCTCTGTAACTTAGAGTAGTGCTTCACTTTCGGATTTATAATTTACTGACGATATATATATATATATATATATATATATATATATATATATATATATATATATATATATATATATATATATATCCCTGTGCCCAGCAGATGAATTATGGAAAAGCCGGAATTTTTTCTAAAAAGTTTACGCAACTGAGATATATTTCTAAAGTAAAAAATGAGCATGATTAAAACTAAATAAAATAATCATCCGTAGGATAGAAATAGAAATTTCAATGAATATTGACAGTGATTATAATCACTAACTTTCTAAGTTTGTAATTTCTTTGACATTTTATTTTCAGAGACAACGGTGTAAAGGTCTGGATAATTTTGTCTGCGTGAATTTGGCTTTGCTCTTTAAAAGATATCACTGATCTCTTTTAGAGAAGTCATTTTCTAGAACCTTCTAGCAACAAACATTTGCCTTCTTACATGAATATGAAGATTCAGATTGATATTGAAGTAAAATAATATTATATCGTGTTCATATCTAGAAATTCCTATAATTGTAATCGAAATTAGGTCACAGACTCAACAAGTCGAGATCTAGCTTTAAATAGAACTCATAACATCAAATGTAACTCATTTCATTGTTAAAAGTAAGAAATCAACTCATAAGGAGGAAGAGATCATATGATATTTATGTCATTTTTAAAACAGTTGAATTAGAAAGTAGGTGTTTTAGTGTCGTAAGTAAAATGCTTACGAACTTGAACTGGAAACTGTTTCCTTGATACGGACAGAAGGAAAATACTCAGAACGGAACTCAACAACGTTCCAAGTAATTGATTTCGTGTGTAGAAACAAAGCAATGCATTTATGAGCTAAAAGAATTTGATGTTGTCTGCACATATTGTCAAAATTGTGTTGGGAGAAATGCATGAATAGGAAACAGAACATATGCATAGTGTCTATATCTGCCGTTCGTGAGAAGTGAGCTCTAGCCACGGCTCTATTTTCCAAATAATTCATCGTTTTTTTAAACCTTGTGTTTATTAGCAATAGTATATGTATATATGTATGTATGTATGTATGTATGTATGTATGTATGTATGTATGTGTGTGTGTGTGTGTATGTATGTATGCATATCTTTAAGATCGTCTACGATGTATATTGTTTCTTACAAGTGTCAACTAGTACTTCCAATGAATTTAAAGGCGTCTTTATTGGTACAGTGACCTTTGCTCTTTGTGCTTCTGTATTCAGTTCTGAAAATGTTTCCTCTTACATGTGACAGCGACATATCTATTCCCATACGTAGTAACAAATACACAAACACACACACACACACACACACACACACACACACACACACACACACACACACACCAAACATACGAAGAATAGATGAGACATCCTATACATGGTCGTTGGACTTGCTACAAATGGCACTCAAATCAAATCGCCTGTTATCATCTTCAAAAAAGAACACGTCAGATAATGAAAACTTAGATATAGTATGCCAAGTAAAAGAAAGGATGATTATGAATGGATTTCTTTTGATTGTAAATTTGCTTGATCAGGACTTATTAATTAAACACTAGCATAAATTACTTTCACATTTATAACATACCGAATTATAGATAATGAATTTTATTTCCATAATAAAATTCAATAAAATATTTAAAAGCAAAAAAATGAGTCATTAAAAATTCGTGACTACACATATTTTCCTTTGCATAGTCATAAGCTGCGACCTTTAGGTTAAGTGAGATGCTAAGATGGGACGTTGGGTTTTGTTCTTGTTTCTTTTTGTTTTTATTTCTAGCGCATTAGGCACAAACGAAATGAAGTGCTACCAACAACAAGCAATATTTAATACAAGTGAATGAAGAAATAGAATGTTTTGACGTAAATGTTTTATTCAAGAATATATTAAACCCAGTAATTGAAGTTAAGACGATGTCGACCGAGATTCAAAATTATGTCACAGATTCTATTCTCCCTTGACCTACCTCCTACTCTATAAAACTCGTCATAATTACTTTTATATCAGTAATAAATTCTAATTGTTTCAGAAAACTTGGTCAAGAAACCTACTTTTTTCCTCAAATTATATTCATAACCCTCGTTTCATTCTGTCATTTATTATAGCTGGTAGGTATTTTATTTTATTTTTTGGTATTTCCTTTCGTTTTTCTTTTCTTTAATGTTCGCATTTGTTCCATTCTGTTCAAGGTTATAGTGGTATCATGTAGTACACATCAGTGCAGCGTATTTATTTACAAATGAATGTCTCCCTGCTTTTGGTGGTGGTAATTATATACACTTGAACAGTATTATTTGCTGAACTTATATCTCTATCTGATGCATATATTCTAATATAATGAAAGAGTGAAGAAGAAGAACGAATTTCCAATACCATGAATATAAAGAGACAAGTGAATAAGTAACAAGAAATGAAACATTTAAGATATAACAGAGTGCAATCCTTATGATTGCTTAATGAGGCCTGCAAGATGCTTAACGGCTACGTAAACATGGAGACACTACTATAGAACATGCAGACACGTACACACATGTCTGTGTATATATATATATATATATATATATATATATATATATATATATACAGGAGTGTATACATATATACATATACACATGCATACATCCATCAAGTATAAGCATAACAAGCCGGATATTTTTGTCTGAGACAGACAAGAGAAGTATGTACCGTCATAGAGGTCAGCTATTCTGCTGATGTGAATATCTCTTTGAGAATCAAAGAGAAAGCCAATAACTGTGGACAACTGCATCGGAATCGTCAGCTTTTATATCTAGATTACAATTTTACATTTATACCAATAATAATCGGTGCACTTGGCTTTGTGAATAAATGCCTAACTGACAGTCTGGATAAGCTTGGATTTTCAGAAAAAAAATCAACCAACTCGCACATTACGAATGCAATCTGTAATTGGAACAGTTAAAATATGCAAGACTTTTCTCAAGTTTAAAATGTGACATGGTTTTCGTTATCTACAGTCCAGCGAGGAAGCTTTGTATCTTTGTTAGAAACCAACTCCTTCTTTAGAATAAGAGGTCGAATACTTTAAACAGAAGAGAACATACGTACATGTATATAATAGTAATTAGCATCCACCTCCTCCTCTACCTCCTAATATATATATATATATATATATATATATATATATATATATATATATATATATATATATATATATATATAACAGTAGTTGCAAGTAAATATTATGCAAAAGTGAACTGAGTGCGAAGCTGCAGTGCACAAGAGTAATTTGCATTAATAGCTTATACCGTTTTCGTTACAACCACTAATTTTGCCATAAAATAATTCTTCAATCACACTGAGTTAAGACGCATTGTTCCATCGTAACTTACATGAATCCTCGATTTTTGAAAAGATGAACCTTTCTTTTAAAATCTCTCTCTTTTTCTCTCTAACTTCCTTTCTTTCTCTTTCCCTCGCTATTACATACATACATTTCTATACATACGAACAATAGTTAAAAGAAAATAATTCGTAATTTACTGAATGTTTAAATCCATTTAAAAAATGTTTTCTCAGAACTTGGTAACCTGGTTATCGAACTCTTTGCCAGTTCCAACAGGAATGAAATAATTACAGAATGCTGTGTACAAAATGTTAATGTAGGATTCAAATATATCGAATTTGTAAAGGATAAATTCCGGAAATACCTAATTTTCCGAGAATAATGAATTAAGATATCTTTGTCATTACAAGAATTTCTTTTATGTAAGAAAATTTTCCTGGAAGTTTTGAAATTTAATATATTTGGTTGGCAAAGCAGATATTGGTAGATTTAAAAGCTCAGAGAAACGGGCTGTTTTGATATTAACTCCATTCCAATGATAGTGAAAATAGTTTCGAATGAAGACTAATAACGAACTGAATAGAGTAAAATAACAAACTGAAAAGAAAAGTAAGTTGCTGGACTATTAAGGGGAGAAATATGCAGCATGTTTGTCTAAATGTTTGTGATAAATTTCACTGTAATATCGAAACTGTGCCTCAGATTCGGTTCAACTAGAAATACTCCCAACCTGGACTGCTTGCCAGTTTGGAAATAAATCCTTACAATTTGGTCATTGAACAAATGAAAGTAAGGGACAAAAGACTTCTACTAAACGTAATTTATTCAGATTCAAGTAAATTATCCATTCATATATTGCAATTGAAGCATGCCACTGTTTTAAGTATCGTTCAGAGAATTTGTCGAAAGAAAACATGGCACTGAATTGAAACATTGAAACCATTCTCATTGGCGTCATCTACGAGGTTATCATCTAGCATACATATGTGTGTTGATGTGCATGAGTATGAATGCATGTATGTTTGTGTATGTATATATATATATATATGTACATATATCTTATAAAAGTATATATGTGAAACAAGTTGGGAAAATATAGTACTCGAATACCGGAGGTAGAGTAGTTAGTGGGTAGGAAAATAAATAAGTATGCATGTATGTATGTATGTATGTATGTATGTATGTATGTATGTATGTATGTATGTATGCATGTATCTATCTATCTATCTATCTATCTATATATATATATATATATGTATGTATATATATATATATATGTATATATAATATATAAATATATATATATATGTGTATGTGTGTGTGTGTGTGTGTGTGTGTGTGTGTGTGTGTGTGTGTGTGTATGCATTATCTATCTATATATACCACACATATACACATATATACGCTAGAAATTAAACCAATGGTATTTCTCTAACACTGTTACTTTAAACACACAAATATATATAAGTTTACATAATAGGGAAAGACGAAGGTGAAATAAAAATATGACATTATTACTTAAATAGGAAGTTTGAAGATGGTAGAATGTGATGCGCAACAAACCAAATATGTCTCTCAGCGTTCAAAATAAAAATTCTCCAGGAAGTGATTCTATCACTCACTTGTCTGTGAATCGAACAAATATGCATCATTAAAGGTGGTGAGCTGGCAGAATCCTTAGCACGCCGGGCAAAATGTTTAGCGGCATTTCATTCTGAGTTCAAATTCCGCCAAGATCGACTTTGCCTTTCAACTCTTTTGAGTACTTGAAAAGATAAGTACCAGTTGATCACTGGATCGATGTAATCGATTTACTCCTTCCACCAAAACTGCTGGCCTTGTACCAATTTATATGGTTTTCGCTATAGTTAGACACCGTTTTACTAGAATGTATTCTTCTGTCTTCTTGGGAGTGGATTTCTTCAACTAATCACGAAAGTTTTAACAAGCAGAGTCGGGCCACTTGTCAGAGAGTATAGTTATTAAAATCTACACAGAATTGCTGAGGAAATGATGAACCAGTTTGTGTGAGGATACCAATGTGTTATATGATAACAAATTGACAGATGATTCTTATGAGTTAAGAAGAGGTTGATTGTAAAGCATTATTTATGCGAATAACAGAATTATAAGAAATAATGAGACACGTTACAGGCTAGCGTGAGAGAAAACAGAAAGCTAGGATTTTTCGGAAATATAAGCTAATGCAATTGAATTAGGATTGCTGCAATTAGAAATGGGAGAACGTAAAATGCGTGGCAAGATATTGCGTAATTTTGACATTAGCTGATAGTATATTGCTATTTAAGTCAAATGAACATGAGCAAGTAGAACATCAAGGATTAACAAGTAGAGCATCCATGTATTAATACATTGATCATTGAAGCTAAGAGAAAAGTGGGATGAACAGGATAACATTGAGAATACAGGACGATATAGTTATAGTTAATATAAAGAGCGTGGTGGTCTTGTATTAGGGAATAAAACCTGGTGTATCGTTCACAAGCAAGTTTTATCTGTTGAGATACTGTTCTACAGAACATTGAAATGAAGTTTCATAACAAATTTAGTGTCCTTGACTGTCGTAGAGCTTTCCTAGTAGTTTATTATTCGACGATGGATTACACCATTTGGAAGTAAATTGAATTGATAGCTTTGACATTGTATGAATCCTCAGTCGATAAGTAGGCAACCAATCAATGAAATCAGCAGTATCGACAACATGTATATTTGTTATATAATAATCATTCCATCCTTTAATTAGAATGAAATATTCTAAAAGGCGACAAATCTTGACGTAGTAAGAGATTTGGTGGACTGAGATGTTATCTGTTATGTTGTCTCAACTGGAACCCAATTTGTATATAGGGCACTTTTCTTCACAGAAAAGCAGCAGGAACCAGAAATGTATCATTCTGCTTCAAAATCGTTAGTGTGTCGGACAAAATGCTTAGCGGGATTCTGAGTTCAAATTCCGCCGAGGTCGACATCACCTTTCATCTTTTTCGGGCTGGTAATATATGTACCAGTCAAGTATTGGGGTCAATGTAATCGTCTCGCATCCCCACCCCCAAAATCGCTGGACTAGTTTCATCACTTCTATTTTCATTATTATACTGTTGATATCAATATGTGTCTCTGTCTGTTTCTGTCTATCTGTCTCTCTTCTCTTAACAAAGAGATATCATTTTCTTAGATACGTTAGTTTTTCTGAAGAAATGAAAGTTGAAACACCTTGGCCAAATTGTAAGGAAACAGTGAATTAAATATATTTACTTTATTGTTAATACTGAATTCTATGTAAATTGTAGTTTCCTATGATCATATGATCAAAATAATTCTCTTTTTCTCATCCTCTCACAAACATCTCTCTCTTTTTCTAGCACACACGTATGTATGTATGTATGTAGTACATATGTATATAAACAAAAGACCGAGACAGGTAAGAGAATAACTAACGAAGTGCATTAGTTTGACTCTCAGGAAAAATGGAAAAGTGCTTGATGTTTCAAGCCTACGCTCTTTGACAGAAAGTAATCAGGAAAGAAAACGAAGGGAGAAAAAAACGTGTTTGGATTAACGATTACACATGTCCTACGAATCTGCAGAATTATTGGCACGCTGGACAAATTGCTTAACGGCATTTTGTCCGTTTCACGTTACATTCTGAGTCCATATTCCGCCAAGATCAACTATACCCATTATGTTTTCAGAGTCTGTGAAACTGAGCACTGCAGTAAATGTAATCGATTATCCCTATTCCTTTTCCATCAAGAACTTACAGGCCTTGTGCCTATGGTAGTAACGATATAAATATATATACACAGAGAGAGAGAGAGAGAGAGAGAGAGAGAAAGAGAGAGAGAGAGAGAGAGGGGGGGTATTGGTATCCAGAAGACCCAAGGTGGCAGATAACGCCATCTAATATCCCAGAGACAGCTGTAAGACTAATTTTCTCTTTATAAATGTCCTGAAAATTCCACACAGCCTTGGCTTTGTTGTCTCATTTTACTTAACATACATACATACATACATACAGAAAAGCAAAAAACTAAGACAGGTGTATAAACAATAAGCAGCGGTTCGGCAGTAGAGACCGATAGAATAAGTACCAGGCTTCTAAAGAATAAGTCCTGGGGTCGATTTGCTCGACTAAAGGCGGTGCTCCAGCATGGCCACAGTCAAAAAGACTGAAACAAGTAAAAGAGTAAAAGAGTAAAAGAGGTGTATTAGCTTGACGCTCGGGAAAGAGAGAAAGTCTTTTACGTTTCGAGCCTACGCTCTTCAACAGAAAGGAACACGAGGGAATAAACAAAGAGAGAATATATATATATATATATATATATATATATATGTATATATATATATATATATATATATATATATATATATATATATATATATATATATATATATATATATATATATATATATATATATTGTTCTTTATACACCTGTCTTCGTTTTTTGTTTTTCTGTAAATTTCAACTATATATATGAATGTACATGGCTCAATCGTTAGAAGTTGTGAGTTTGATTCTCAGACCAAGCTGTGAGTTGTACTCTTGAGCAAGACATTTTATTTCGCGTTGCTCTGGTTGACTCCGCTGTAGAAATGAGTTGCAACGTAGCTGGTGCCAAACTGTATCGGCCTTTGCCTTTCCCTTGGATAACATTAGTAGCGTGGAGAAGGGAGGCTGGTGTGCATGGGTGACTGCTTGTCTTCCATAAACAACCTTGCTTGGACTTGTTCCTCAGATGGGAACTTTCTAGGTGCAATCCTATGGTCATTCATGGCCGGAGGAGTCTTTACCCTGTATGCATGTATGTATACTTTTCTATTAAATCTATTAATCTAATTGGTCGAAAGTTACAAAAATGACCCGTGGGTCGAGAGTTTCTTGCATGGCATCTCTCACATGATTGCCATGCGCCAAACTCCTGACCTTGGATCACTTTAGAATTAATTAAAAAGTATATATACTTATTTATTTAGTATTTTCTCTCACGTTTGCCATGCCACACACACACACACACACACACACACACACACTCACATACACACACACACACACACACACACTCTCTCTCTCTCTCTCTTTCTCTCTCTCTCTCTCTCTCTCTCTCTCTCTCTCTCTCACACACACACACACAAATATAATATGCGTTTGTATGTATGTATTTACATGGCAGATCTTGAGAATTTGTACCAGACTTAAAACTTGAAATGTGAGCCACATACCGTAATAATTTTATAAGACCTCATTTCTATTCAATGACACTGAAATGATCAATCGAGACAGTTTTTATAGCATATACTGTCGAAGTGATGTCTCTTGTTTTAAATTTAGTAGTGAAAAATCTTTTCAATGGCGAAAATGTGATGACAAATATAGAAAAAAAGTGTTACATCAAACTCCATCAAAAGCAATATAAACATCCAACTTCATATAAACTAATGTAGATTTGAAAGCTCACTGACAACTAATGCAAAAATTATGACAACTAAGCTGATGTTAAAATTATGACGTCTAACGTAAATTTTAAGACATCTAATATAATATCTAAGATAAATAATATGAACTCTGTTGGCAGTTATGTCAGCTAATGTTAAAGCAAATAGCTAACTACGACATATAATGTTAACAAATTATATCTAATGCTAAAAGAATAACATATGAAATAAAACTGAGATAAGTAAACATGAGAACTGAGGAAAACGCCTTTCAGTAAATTTTAGCATGTGCTCTGATCAAGATAAAAATATTAACTAATGATTGTCAAACTTGATTCACTTCTCAATAAATGAGTGGCCTAACCAAGTCTCAATTAAGCATTAAATATCAATATTGTATTAAAAACAAAACAAGAAACGTTTCCATCGTAAGACTTTTATTTAATTGGAATTAAAAACTCAAGATTTGCCATAAGCTGTAATTCAATAAAATAGAGGTCAATTGAAGTTTTAAGACTTCGTTAGATAGAAATTCTATCAATTTATCAACAAAATAAGAAACTTGAAGAAGAAAAAAAAAGATGTGGGCCAAAGGAAGCTCTGCAGATTACAACTGATACAAGGTTTTACATAATTGGGGAGCAGTGTAATTGACTTATGAAACCCTTGTTACGTATATCTAACATGAGAAGTTTACAGGCAGAGTTGAAAAGTTGACTCCTGTGTGTTTGACAATTGGAGCATAAATGAAAGTAAATACTTTAAGGCACAAAGGCGGCGAACTCGTAAAATCGTTAGCACGCCGCGCGAAATGCTTAGCAGTATTTCGTCTGCCGTTACGTTCTGAGTTCAAATTCCGCCGAGGTCGACTTTGCCTTTCATCCTTTCGGGGTCGTTTAAATGAGTGCCAGTTACGCACTGGGGTCGATGTAATCGACTTAATCCCTTTGTCTGTCCTTGTTTGTCTCCTCTATGTTTAGTCCCCTGTGGACAATAAAGAAATAAATACATTAAGGCATTTCATCTGCCACTCGCCACCCTTATATAAATAATGATTTCTTGCGTTAACGCAAGGCCACACATTTATTAAGGAATAAATTCAATTTTATCGATCTCAATACTTGGCTGACATTTATTGAGACTGGATGGGTCAAAGAGAAAGTTGACCTCAACGTTATTAGAACACAGAACGTAAAGGCACGCAATTAGAAGCCTAACTGTTACTTCCTCTCCGACGACTACTATATAGTTTTTTTTTTTAAAGGCCCTCATTTACGCAAAGCCTTTGATAATTCTCTTCATATTCCGGCTGAAAGAAATTGCTAATTCTATACTACAACGATTAACTGTGCTTCAACGAGGTTTGGGTCAATAGGTAGAGATAGACAAGGATCTAATGGATGCTTCGATCTTCAAAGATGTTATATTATTAACAAGTATTCTCCTGTAAACCAACAGATTGATGAAGCATCGTAAAAGACTCTCATCACACACTTTGTCAAAAGATAAATCAGCTGAATATAGGTCAACTGCCACTTATCATACAAGGATTAGGAAGCAAAGGTGATATAATCAGGAAAAAGGGAGATTATCATGCTTTCCAGGAGTATCAACAGATACAAGCTTATACTGCTTTAGAATTTAGATGTGACTTTGAGACATGGTATATTGAACTGTTATTTCAAACTTCTCTACAAAAAATATTGTGTAGAAATTAAGTTTTATGAATAAGAGACACATTTCGTAACGAACAATATTTACGACCGTGGGTTTAGAAAGGAGAACGTTATGCTTTCTTTTTTAAAATTCATGCTAATCTGATGATTCAAGATTGTAACGATTTCTAACAAGCACAAAACCTCTGATGTATTGGAAAGATAAAAGTGTGGGTTCAGTTTATTCCTAAACTGTTAGTGAGTACATTTCAACTGGGTACTGAAAACGTTTTCAGATTCGGTGAGTCTAATATTTACCACACAACACTTTAAACACTATTTTTGTACATATCCAACACTTGGACTTTGTTGAGAGATATGACGAATATAAAATTAAAGCAAAAGCGAAAAAGAAAAATAGTCTCAAAGGTTCTCCCCGAGTCATAAGCTCATAAGGCTGGTTTCCCGGATTCTGTGATATATTTTGTTTTAAATTTAGATGTGAAAATCTTTTCAATGGCGAAAATGTGATGACAAATATGGAAAAGGTTTAACATTAAACACTATATAAAGATCCGACTTCATATAAACTAATATAGATGGTCCGTCGCAGAATTACTCATTTTTGCTAGCTGAGTGTTCCAGAACACAACGCATCGCCCGGTCCAAGAATCGAAAGCTCAATCGTACGATCATGTGTACAACACCCTAACCACTAAGCTACGCGTCTCTACCATAAAATTATAACATTAATGCATATTTCATGTGACTCAGAGAGTGTAGAATATAATGAAGGGAGTGAATTCAGCACTAAAAACTTCACGAATCTACAATGCTGTCGCTTCTGTTTCAAGTAGTAGGTTACACCGTACTCAAATACTGACATAAAATTGTAAATAGATTGCAATTCTACAGGCATTTTAGTTAGAAGAGTTATCTAATTGTATCCAGATTGTTCATTTCATCAAGTCTTCTCTACTTCCCACCACACGTGAGTGCTGAGCGAATATCTGAGACAATATTCTTAGGTATGTTTCAACACGTTCTCCCATCTACAAAAGAAGGGAATTCAGCACCCCTTAAATGATTAACGAGAGTTTATGTTACTACTGTGGAAGCATGAAATGTTGCCTAAAATTCCACGTTACCAACAAAGGAAGTATATATCTGAAGTAAAAGGCTTGTAAGACGGTTATTCAGAAAAGAAAAGATGATTTCAGCTAATACACTGTTGAAGATTGGTATGTAAATGGTTTGGTCGATGGTATTTTATTAAACTTTTAAAATTCTCAAATTCACAGTTCTTTAATCCAAAAGACCTTACAAACAGTACATCAGTAGATATAGTATACATATTTATACATATTCACTACATCATTTGCTTCCAATATCTCTCTGGTCCTAATCAACGAAATCCTCCTAAATTTTTCCCAGACAACTTTTCTCGGTTAATATACGCAACCATTAAGGCGGCGAGCTGGCAGAAATGTTTGCACGCCGGGCGAAATGCTTAGCGGTATTTCGTCTGTCTTTACGTTCTGAGTTCAAATTCCGCCGAGGTCGACTTTGCCTTTCATCATTTCGGAGTCGATAAATTAAATACCAGTTGCGTACTGGGTTGATATAATCGACTGGCCCCCTTCCCCAAAATTTCGGGCCTTGTGCCTAGAGTAGAAAAAAATATATACGTAACCATTAGCCAACTTCTTTAATTATAAAAGTACAAGGCTGATGGGATCGCTTAAAAGTGCTCCGAAGCTGATCCGTAACCTCAATTTTTCAAAAGATCGTTAAAGTTACTTTCCAGGCAATTAAGCATTTACTCTGTTAAACAACCCATAATATGGATTTAAAAAATTTATATCTACTTGAGATTCTCCATCTTGGACCACAGCGCGACAACCAGGAAACCGCCGTCCGGGCGATCAGTCTGCTAGAAAAAACGGTCAAATTTTTCTCGTATCTCATCCTACCACTTTAAAGTGAAAATATCTATTGGATAGTGTTGTCATTTACGACACAACAATTCCAGCCTCTTAAATGATAATTTTCGTTTTTAGAGACTGCGACCATGTTGGAGCACTGCTATCACGTTTTTGTAGAGGATGATAGAAAATATTCCAGTATGACAGTTTATTGTTCTCTAATTTACTAATTGGGTAAGTTACCATTTTCAACTCAACATCAATTTTTATTTAAGCGCCAAGGTTATATCACTAACAAACAGATATATACATGCACACTCACACACACACGCTTAAGCACACACATACACACACACACAAACATGCACGCACGCATACACACACATACATACAAACACACACACACGACAGGCTTTTAATCATTATCCGTCAATAGAAAAACTTCGCTTACAAGTTACTGGTCAATCTAGGACTCTAGCAGAAGACACTTTCCCGAGTCATACGCAATAGAAATGAACCCGGTACCACGCAATGCGAAATAAACTTCTGAAGGACACAGCGATGCTAGCACCTATGTTGACACATCTTCGCAAAGCCCAAACACGTCTTTCACTTCAACTCTCTTGCATATTTAAAAAAATGTTTCAAACACTCTATTAACATTGTTTATAGAATTTACAGACTCAAATGATGTCTTTGAATTATTAGTAAAAGTAATATATTAGATATATGAATTGTGAATTAATAATTACAGCATAGAGGAGTGTGAAAATTGTCGGAATCCGAAGGAATTTCCTAATTTTTTTGTTTTTATAACATTTAATTCTATGCCTAAGACAGAATACTAAGCACTGTTTGATTTTCAATGCTAAGATTCTACATGCATTGGAAACTTCCTTCGAACGAACATTTCAGAGAAGAATTAATCTTACCACCTCTCCCAGTAATTTTGACCTGCATGTTTAGAAGAGTCAGGAAAGACAATAACTCTTGTCACTCTTTCTCAGACTGACAAAGGATATCTAAGTCAAAGTAAACTAATTTGCTTACAATAATGACCTGTCAACACATGAGCTTTGATTTATTATCCCCTAAAGTGGTTAAACTCAATGCATTTCAGTTCGACTACAGAGAACAGATGACAAATCTTCTTGGAATATTTACCTTTGGTAATCTGGTGACCCAGTTAGGTGAAATCTCATTCACGTAATGCAACTGAATGCACTGTTCAGCAGTTAGAGCGTTTGAACCAAGCTTTGAAGATAAAATATCCGCTTTAGTGAATCGAAAAGAAGTGATGTTTCATCAGGACAATGCGTGACCCCACACTGTAAAGATCACATCACAGAAGATCGAAGAGCTTGGTTGGGAAAAAATTCCTCATCCACCTTATTATCCCGACCTTGCTCCTTCAAACTACCGTTTGTTTTGTAGTTTACAGAATCATTTCGGGGACGTAACTTTCGCTAGCCAGGAGGAGGTCGAAACTGACATTTCAGATTTCTTTGCTTTGAATCCAAAGAGTTTTACATTGATGGGATTTAAAAGCTTGTAAATAGATGGAAGGAATCATAGATAATCAGGGAAAGTACATTGATGATTAAATTTCAATTAATTATAACATTTGATCGCTTGTTTTCTTTATTCAAAATTCGGACAGAATTTATGGGATGACCTGATGTTTAACGAAAGACAATAGATTCTGTGGCCACGTCATTGCAAATCAACCGAAATGACTTCCGACTAGAATCGCGTCGTTTCATTCATTATAGCCTATAGCTTAGCATTGCCCTTATTTCAACACACCCACTACCGTCTCCAAAATAAATAAATAAATAAATAAATAAAAATAATGAATAAATGTTTCTAACAAATTTCAGGGACAGGTTGAGTCGACGCCATCGACCTCAGTACTGGATTGGTATTTCATTTTATCGATTCCGGTGGGATAAAAAGAAACGTTGACGTTGGAAGGGATTTGAACTCAGGGATTGAAGATCTGAAAGAAATACTGCAGGGTATTGTCGCTCTATCGACACAGCCAGCCGGTCGTCATGTAACTAATATATATATATATATATATATATATATATATACATATATATATATATATATATATATATATATATATATATATATATATATATATTTTATATATATATATATATATATATATATATATATATATATATATATGTGTGTGTGTGTGTGTGTGTGTGCGAGTGTGTATGTTTCTTTGTGTGATGTACATACATTAAGTAATATATATAAATGCATGTATACACACACATATGTATATACACACACACAGACTGACATGTATATATGCATACACATACATACATGCATACATGCATGTATGTGCGTACATGTATATATATGTATGCATACATGTAAGCATGCATATAACAAAGAAAGGTATATAAAACTGATGTCTTATGGCTATAATTTTTCAGACCTTAACCTTAGCGTACGATACTATGAACCTATCATCACTTGATGACTACAGGACATCAAGCCGATCCAATTAAATATTCCAAAAGGAAAAAAAAAATATTTCATATCTAAAAATGAGGTTAAAAATCTCAAGAGTAATTATCGCTTTAATACTAAATCATGTCAGACATTTAGACATTTAAGCTAACTTCTTAACCAAAATGTCCCAGATTCATAGAATAGGAGTATGAGCTTCTCATAGTCTCATGCATTCTTATGCATTCACGAGACTTACAACTTTGCCATTGGTTATTTTTTACTAGGGCGCAGGAATGTCTCAAACGAATTCAAAGTCCCAGACTTTACTGGCATGAGTTTACTAACTTCTGCTTCAATTAATTTACTATGTTTCACTTATGCTTTCAATATAACGTTCATATATAGCACCCACACCCATCACTATGTAAAACCATTTTTTTTCCAGTCAGTAGACAAGGAATATAAAGCAAAAGATACTGGAGATAGACCATATTATCATCATGCTGTTAATATAACTGCGTATATGTAATTCATACGTTTTAAATACAGATCCGTACGTTTGACATACTGACACATATATACATACCTACATATAGGTGTGTCTACGCTTGTTTGGATAATTTATTGGAAGTAGGAAGAAAGAAAAACAGATTTACGTGCATATTTAGAGAAACATGAATTTATGCATTGCACACACACACACACACACACGCACACACACACATAAATATATATCAACACAAAAGCACACACATACATATATATATCCACACGCGCATACACACATACACATACATTTATGCGTTCGTAAATTTACCTGTATCTATATATTTATAGATATAAACTTATATCTATTTGTATATGCGAGAAAGAAAGAAAGAAAGAAAGAAAGAAAGAAAGAAAGAAATAAAGAAAGAAAGAAAGAGAGCAAGAGTGAGATGTTTCCGTCCGTGTAATTTAGCGCTTTGACAAAAGAGATCGATAGAATAAGGACCAGGCTTTAAAAAGAAAAAGTAGTGTTCGATTTATTCGGTTAATATTCTTCAAGGTGGTGCTCCAGCATGGCCGCAGTGTAATGACTGAAACAAGTAAAAGATAAGAGATAATTTCACATTCTTTTATTCTTTTACTTGTTTCTGTCATTTGACTTCGGCGATGCTGGAGCAACGCCTTTACTCGAGCAAGTCGACCCCAGGACTTATTCTTTGTAAGCCTAATATTTATTCTATCGGACTCTTTTGCCGAACCGGCTATGGGGATGTAAACACACAAACATCAGTTGTCAAGCGATATATTCACTCATTGAGACACAAATACGCCGCACCACAAATTCATACACACAAGTCCACCCCAACACTCCAGATCCAAATATGTATTTGTAGTAATATTGACTAAATATTCGCTTTCGAAATTCCCTTCCCTATGATCATTATGCCTGCATCTACGCACTCTTCATGCGTTTATAACAGGGTTCAATCCCCCAGACAAATCATAACTTAATTTTATTTCAAAACTTTTATACAATTTATAGCGCAGGCGTGGCTGTGTGGTAAGAAGCTTGCTTCCCAACCACATGGTTCCGGGTTCTGTCCCACTGCGTAGCACCGTGGGCAAGGGTTTTCTACTATATCCTCGGGTTAACCAAAGTATTGTAAGTTGATTTGGTAGACGGAAACTGAAAGAAGCCTGTAGTATACATATATGTGTGTGTGTGTGTGTGTGTGTACATATATCTCTCTGTGTGTCTCTGTGTTTGTCCCCATCTCCACCGCTTGACAACCGGTGTTGGTGAGTTTCCGTCCGTGTAATTTAGCGCTTTGACAAAAGAGATCGATAGAATAAGGACCAAGCTTTAAAAAGAAAAAGTTCTGTGATCGATTTATTCGGTTAATATTCTTCAAGGTGATGCTCCAGCATGGTCGCAGTCTAATGACTGAAAAACAATTAAAAGATAAGAGATAATTTCACATTCTTTTATTCTTTTACTTGTTTCTGTCATTTGACTTCGGCGATGCTGGAGCAACGCCTTTACTCGAGCAAGTCGACCCCAGGACTTATTCTTTGTAAGCCTAGTATCTATTCTATCGGTCTCTTTTGCCGAACCGGCTATGGGGATGTAAACACACAAACATCAGTTGTCAAGCGATGGTAGGGGAACAAACACAGACACACAAGTACACACATATATACATACATACATACATACATACAGCCATATATATATATACATATATATATATATATATATATATATATATATATATATATATATATATATATATATATATATATATATATACGACGGGCTTCTTTCAGTTTCCATCTACCAAATTCACTCACAAAGTTTTGGTCGGTCCGAGACACTTGCCCAAAGAGCCATGCAGTGGGGCTCGATCCGGAACCATGTGGTTGGGAAGCGAGCCTCTTACCACACACCCATTCTTAATAGTATACCAATAGTATATCTTTTCTTTTGTCGTTTACTTCTTTCAGTCATTGGGCTACGGCCATGGTAGAGCAGCACCACCTCGAAGGGTTTTTAGACAAATAAATCGACTCCAGTAGTCATTTTTAAAGTCAGATATTTGCATTATCGTTTCTTTCGCCGAAACGTTTAGTTACAGGGACGTAACAAACCGACACCGGTTATCAAGCGGTGAGAAGGGGACAAACATAAACATACATACACAACTACTCACGCACATATACATGTATACTTTCACACAGACTCCGTCTACCAAATTCTTTAAAAAGGCATTGGTCGGTCCGGGAAGATACTTGGCGATGTGCTGTGCTGTGGGACTGAACCCAAATCTACGATGTTGCAAAGTAGCTTCTTAACCACACAGCTTTGCCTGCGCCTATTAACATCTCTCTGTTTCTCTCTCTCTATTTTTCTAGCTGGTACTCATTTTATCGACCCCCAAAAAGAGGAAAGAGAAAATCGACCACAGCGTCATTCGAACTCAAAGCGTAAAGACAGAGGAAATGCTGCTATCGGTTTTGCCAGCATGCTAACGATCCTTCCACTGCCGCCGTTACATTACACACACACACACACACACACACACACACACACACACACACACACACACACACACACACACACACACACACACACTAAAGAAAGAAATACAATTATTGGCTTCAAATTTTGACACAAGGCCAGCAATTTCGGGAAGTGGGGGTAAATCGATTACATCAACATCTTATCAAACCCGAAAGTATGACAGGCAAAATTGACCTCAGCAGAATTTGAACTCAAAACGAAAAGTCGGAAGAAATGCTGCTAAGCATTTTCTTCCGGCGTGCTAACGATTCTTCTATTAAACCGCTGTTGTTGCCAAGGCCCAGATCAGCCCTTCCTCGTCAAGGAACTAAACGTTCTACCTGTGACAAAACAGCTTTTGAGATACATCTTACCTAGAACTAAACTTTTCTTCTGTGACTAGCTGCTATTTCTAACAGTTCAAACGCAGTGCAATATCCCAATAACGCAACAAGGTGTGACTTGCCGCTATTTCTAACAGTTTAAACGCCGTGCAGTATCCCTCCCGTAGGTGGTTATGCCTCATTTGACTGATGCACAATTAGGAAAGTAATAAAATAAAGTTTACGACAACGAATGCTTTTTAATGTTTTAAATTTTTTTTTTACTCACGCTGTAACAATGATCGCACGCTGAATTACAAGGCCTATACATGATTACGCCATCTGCTAAAAACAACAGCCAAGTCTCTCTCTCAAATCATATTCTACTTTCTTTCCTTTATTTCTTGATGAGATAAAGTAGTACTTGATACTCAGTATGGAAAGGAAATACAGCATGGTCAACGAAAGAAAACAAATTTATAGTATTTACTCGGAAAATAAAATCCGTATCTTTTACACATTTTATTGTTATTGTTGCTGCGGTTGTTTAACTCTAGCTTAGCCCTTCAAAGATATTCTGGATGTGATTATCCTGTCCTTTCAAACATAACTGATTTCGAAAATGCCGTCCCCACTTTTTATTATTATATTTTTCATATAAGTGGGTTGTGAATTGAAAATGTTTTGGCTGCTAATTCTAGCAAACAGAGTGGCTATGTAGTGACTCCTCTATTTCTTCGTCACTCATGTAATTATTATTACCATAGGAAGGTGGCGAGCTGGCAACATCGTTATGACGCCGGACAAAATGTTTAGCAGCATTTTGTTCGTCTTTATATTCTGAATTCGAATTCCCCTGAGGTCGGTTTTGCCTTTCATCCTTTTGGGGTCGATAAAATAAGTGCCAGTTGGTCACTGGCGTCGATGTCCCTTCCCCAAAATTTCAGGCCTTGTACCCACGGTAGAAAGAATTATTGCTAAAGGAGGAGGCTCAGCAGACTATTGAAAAAAAAAATAATAAAAGGAAACAAATATGAAGACTGACTTTAGTGCATTTAAGTTTTGCTATTCTCCGTTGTGAGTTTAAATCATGTATTGAACAACTTTATCATTTTATTCCGTCAGAATCGGTAAAAATAAACGATAGACTATATTCCTTTCCTGTTCATGCATGACGTCTCATTTAGTATTTAAAGTCATTATGCACATCATTGAACTTTGACCTTTCCTGTTTTGTCGCTGCTCTACCGCTATTTTAGAGATTCATGCATATTAAAACAATATTACAACAAAAACTAGGGCTACAACTACCAAGGATTTTTCTGCTTGTTGTTTTTGTTTTCTTTACCTCGATGCATGTTACACGGAAATCACAGTTAATTGATAACGCTATTAATTTAATTACGTTCACTCCAGCGCAGTTATACCTCAAATCAAAAATACGAAAAATTCTCAATGATCGATAGTATTTGAACGCATAACAATGAAGACAATAAATCTCATTAGTAAAATTATTTTACTCCTTTGTTCGGTCTTTACCGTTTCTGTCACTGAATATAACATATTTTTTTTATTAACCCTTTGCCTGTCCACAGCCTTTTCAAAAGTTTTTACTTAAACGCACGTACTCGTTTTCAGACTTTTAGTCATCCCTTGTTTTCATACGTTTTGAGGAATAAAAAGGTTTTTCTTTCATAAGTCCTAAATTATCCTGATGGTTCAAAATAATTGGGCATGTGTATCATATATGATGCATGGACGACAGGGAAATGTATCCTGTATACCCTGTGTATCACATGTGATACGGAATAGGGAAAGGTCCATTTGGACCATTATACACAAGAAATCAAAAATCAACAGGGCCTTGTTGGGACTTTGTTTTATTTACGTAGTTTTCCCTAAAAGTTATTCTCGGTAAGCTGAAGCTGTGAAAGTATGTATTAGTATTTGAAAGGATTCGATCTCGGTATTATAAGCTACTTAATTACACGTCATTTGACATTTAAGTTTCGGTGCTTGGCTCCTGAGACGTTTTCTCTCCCCACTACGCTTTCTCCCTCTCTCTCTCATACATACACACACACACACACACACACACACACACACACACACATATATATATATATATATATATATATATATA
The DNA here is from genome assembly GCF_046866305.1 of Octopus bimaculoides. Lineage (NCBI taxonomy): Eukaryota > Metazoa > Mollusca > Cephalopoda > Octopoda > Octopodidae > Octopus > Octopus bimaculoides. The sequence goes on along the minus strand of NC_142931.1, from coordinate 43,105,002 downwards.
TATATATATATATATATATATATATATATATATACCTATGTATCTGCATTTACCTACCCAGCCATAAGGTATCAGAGACGGTAGGGTCTAGCACTCTGTATATGCATGCGACCTGCTAAACCAGTGTTTCTTAACCATTTTTCTGTATTCCCCTCCTCCTTTAATATTTCACCAACCCGACCCCACAACATATAATAATGTAAGAATCTTGAAACAACATAGTTTAGTGCATAACATTAACAGCCTTAACATTAGTATCCTTAACATTAGTATCCCCATTAAGAAATTTACTTGTTTTGAGGTCCTGCTTCTGATGTAGATATATAATTGCTAACTTGTATGAAATTGCCTATAGTAAGGAAGAAACGTTTTACCGACATTCTGACAGTAATCTCCTTGTGACCAATATATGTTGTCTAGGTCCTTAGGAATTGAATAAATTAGTCGATCGCAGAAATCTGCATTTTAATACACACACACACACACACAAACAGAGTCACACGTATTTACATGCATAATGATGTGAAAAAGATATTAAAGCAGAAAAAAACAAAACGACGTAAGAAAATTATTAGAAATTCAGCTACTTACTTGCATGTTTTTCGTTCCATCATCACCATAATGTAACAGGTACCCCCATTAAGACAAAACAATCGCTCTTTACTGGAGCATGGCACCAAATTGGAGAAAGACATATCAGCTCCGCTGCCATAAGCAGCTTGGTTCCCTTGGAAGGAGTCCGGAGTATTAGTTTGTTCGACTGTTTTCGCCAGATCGTCTGACGATAAATCGCTGTCATAGTTTGAAGGTATTATAGCAACTGATTCATCTATAAAATCTGTATTTTCTTGTAGTTTCTCCCACTGTTCGTAGTAATAGTCCAAAAAGCTTCGTTTGTGACGGATTTTCGCCATCCCGTCTGTACTGTCCTCATTTTTCCGATCAAAGCCATTATTACTGGAATCCCGGCCGTTTAAATTGTCATTTACTGAAGATTTGGCTTCTTGTTGCCCGCCACTTATCTGTGTCTGATGTTGTGAAGGTGGCGTTGATGGTGACGGCGGTCGTCTCTGTTTCTGTGATTGTTGTGTTTGTTGTTGCTGTTGTTGTTGTTGTGGATGGTTTTGTGTTTGTGTGTGGTTGTCTTGCAGATTCCCATTAGGGTCCGTAACCGAGGATATTGGGTCACGGTTTGTCACTAATTCAGATAATGAAGGGAAAGTAGATGGAGGAGAAGAACTAGAAGAGAACGAGGGGGAGAAAGTTGTAGGTGATGTCAGTTTGTCATTTGCCGCTGGTACGGAACTTGAAACCGTGACAGCGTCAAGTGTATTTGTGGGGTTCATGATATGTTTGCGATCAAGGAGCTTACCTTGTGTTCGGGCACCACTGATAGTGTTATGGTTACTGTTGTTTTTGTTGTTGCTATTGTCGTCATGGTTATTCTTTATGTTGTTAGGGTGTTGTTGCTTGGATGGAAGGAAGATAGTGTCATTGTTATTGTTAACAAAGTTGTTTGTGGTACTGTTTCTCTGTTTACTACTAATATTACTACTACTACTACTACTACTACTACTACTACTACTATTAATATAATTAAAGCTTTTCATACTCTTATTATAGTGCCTGAAATAAATGTAAAATTTATCCCTAACTTTATTTAAATTCGTTTTCTTACTTGGAAGACTTTTTAGGGCATTATTTACATCGTCGACATTTATTGTCAGATGCTGATCGGGCAAGACCTTTATTTTACGCCCTTCTTTCGAAGGTAGAACAAACGGCGACGTTGTTGACAGTACCGACGACGTCGTCGTGGCTGTCGGCACATTTTCAGGTGTCGACTTTGCCGATGATCGCGACGGTGGTAACGCGGGCAACGACGGGGCCTGCGTTGAGTGCGATGTCATACGTGCAATGAAAGTGTGTGTGGGAGAGGTAGGGTGTAGATCAAAGTGTTTTGTCCGATGCATCTGTGAGGAAGAAGAAGAAGAAGAAGAAGAAGAAGAAGAAGAAGAAGAAGAAGAAGAAGAAGAAGAAGAAGAAGAAGAAGAAGAAGAAGAAGAAGAAGAAGAAGAATTGAGAGGAGAAGGAAGAGAAAAGGAAACATTATTTTGAACAACAGATACTGAATTGTTGATCAGCGAATCAACGTTGTCAAAGGGCCTGGGTAATCCAGCAAAGGACTTTAAGTTTGACATAGTTTCACTTGTCAATTGTCTTTTAGAACTGACCTGTAGAATATCAATCAGGTGTTTTCTTCCGCTCTGCTTAATCCGTGCTAAATCCATCGGTGAGGAGATGTTTTTCTCCACAGTAGCAGTCGATAGTTTTTCATGAATATCGTAGTCACCGCGGTCAGAGATAGCGTTCCGATTGCTTTCTTTGTCCCGATTAACGGTGTCCGTGTCGGCAGAAAAATTCTTTGAAATATTTTTAGAACTGTGTAATTTTACTTGTAAAACAGTCGTGTCTCTGCCTTTCATAGAGTTTTGTGTCATTTGTATGTCACTTTTCTTTAACGGAGTGTGTGTTTCCGCTGTGCCAGTTACAGATAAGTCGCGGTTAGTAATGTCAGTAATAATCCGTAATGGTTTGTCTTTACCTGCGACATGATCCGCCTTCAACGTTGGCACTGAAAGTAAGTGTCCAGAAACAAATGTTTCCTTTGAAATGGCAGGACGCGTGTTCGTGTAGGTATCCATTTCTGGAAGTGATTTGTTGTTTTTGTTAAAAGTGTTGTTTTTGTTATTGTTGTTGTCATGTAGACGTTTGTGTGTGTGGTTGTGAGGCTTCAATGTTTTGTTTAATTTTACAGTATCACGGTTATAACCGGTAAACACAGCATCGCGATGCTGCCGTGTTTCGGTCTCAGTCTTGTCTTTTAATGATATATCTGTTTCGTTCCCACCAATATTTCCCCTTTTGTCCTCAAAGTCCCAATTGTTTTTTGCATGCTTTTCACTTTTCTCAACCCTAAACAATTCCTTTAACGGATTCACTTTTACATTTAATGAGGAGAATATAGACGACAAATTCGATGACGATAACAATAATGTTGATAAGTAATTTTTCGTGCGTGATGGTAGTGGTATGGAAGATGACAATGATGATGATGAGGATGAGGAAGATGAGGAGGATGACGGCAACAATGATGATGACGATGTTGATGTTGATGATATAAGTGATGGATGTGATGATGTAATTAATGTTTTCGTTGATTGTGCTATTGATGTTAGTGGAGAAGTTGATAATCGATCAAACGATAATGATGGATGTGACGGCGATGATGATGATGATGATGATGATGATGATGATGATGATGATGATGATGATAGCGATAGCGGTGGTGGTGTAGGTGTTGGTGTCAGTGACGGTGAAGGTGAAGGTGAAGGCGAGGATGTGTTTGTCAACGCGTGCATAGTAACGTCTGTTTTGTTAGTGTGGGTAATGTTACCAACTATATTATTAATATACAAAGATGATAAAAGTGACCGAGTGTTGTTTACCGCACGAACATGCTCGGAGCTTGTTAGATTGGAAAGTGAAGAGGAATTTGTTAACCCGTTATAATCCGAATATCCATTGTGTATCTGTTGGTCCCGTTGTTTAGTAGGGATCCCTTGGGACCAGCGGTAGAATTGATTAAGATAAGCCAACGAGCTATTCCGCCCTCGTTGTTGTTTGTAGAGATTTCCATACTTTTGCTGTGCTTGCTGCGTCGAATTCAAACCATGCAGCTGTAGATTTTGTTGCCGGTGTTGTTGTTGTTGATGTCGCAGCTGTTGCTGCTTCTGGTGTTGGTGATAATGCTGGTTTTGATGTTGCTGTTGTTGTTTTTGTAATCGCCGAAGTGTTCGTCTTTCTTCTTTTTGAAGTAGAATCAGAAGTTGTGGTTGGTGTTGTTGTTGTGTTTGTGGTTTCTGCTTTTGTTCATGTTGATGATGTTTTTCTTCTTTTTTATCTTCTCGTATCCGCCAGCGTTGCTGATTTTCTGATTTTTTCTGTCTTTGTTGGTTTTGTTGTTGTTGTTGTTGTTGTTGTTGTTGTTGCTGTCGTTGTTGTTGTTGTTGTTGTTTCTGCCGCTGCTGGTTCTGGTGATAGTAGTTGCGCTGTGACCCATTGTCTATAATAATTCGATTCGTTTCATTGTTATTTATGTCGTTGTTGTTGTTGTTGTTGGTGGTGGTGGTGTTGGTGGTGGTGACGGTAGCGATAATGCTAACGTTTTCAGATGCCACCGAAAACTTGTCCAAGTGAATCGAAGCAGATACGGCTGAATTATTGAAGCCTGGCACCAAACTCGGCTGCTTACTGGATAACAGCTGCATGGTGGCCAACGCTGGTGGCGTATGAGACAATACTCGAGAAGAGAGTGACCGTGATGACGGCGACACCGATAACAAGGATGGTGACGAAGAAAAGGAGGAAGATAACGGCGGTGATGTTGATGACGGTGGGAAAGCCGGTAATTGAAAATGTTGGTAAGGGGATGACGCTGGTAAATTAAACGATGTTGATGGTACCGTTGTTACTGCTGCTGCTCCTGCTGCTGCTGCTGATGATGATGGCGACGGAGGTGATGCTGCCGATGATAATGGTGATGATGAAGATGACATGGACGGTAGCGACGACGGCGGCGACGACGTTGACAACAGCGGCGACAAGGATGCTGGCGACGACGGCGACGGTGACGATGGTATTGTAGGTGATGTAGAGACATTCCAGATCAAGAATAGCATGAACAAGAGCGATTGAACAAGACAGAAACATGAGGTAAAAACATATGCAGGCCTGGTAGTAGCCATATTGAATGCAAGAACATTTTGTCTTAGCGTTCCGAGGTGTAGTCTTCCGAGGCGACGGGAGAAGGCATCGAAAGAGAAATCGCTAGTGGCTAATATGCATCTGACGGACTAACTGACTGACTGACTAACTAACAGACAGACAGACGAAGAAACGGGCGGGCGGCGGCGGCGGCGGGCGTACAGGGAGGGAGCTAAGCAAGCTGGCTGGCGACGGGTGGGCGGGGAGAACAAGCAGGCGACGAGCAGTGTCGAGCAGAGCAAAGTAAGATAGGAGGGCGAACAACTGTGGCAGTGTGCAGGGAGGAGGTTGTGAACAAGCCAGCGAGCAGTAAGCGGACAGGTAGGGAGGGAGGCGGGGCCCCCACTATTTATATATATATATATATATATATATATATATGAGTGTGTGCGTGAGTGTGAGTGTGTGTATGTTTGTGCGTGTGTGTTTATATATATATATATGTGTGTGTGTGTGTATGTGTGTGATCGAGGTATGTATTTGTGTGTATGTTGTGTTACTACATCATCCAGGCAGGCAAACGACAGACAGTCGGACAGACAGAAAGAACTGGAGTCGTGCAAAAAAAAAACTACATAAGGAGACAAAGAAAAGAAACAAAAAAAGCAAAAAATAAAACACACACAAAAAAATGAAGAAAAAAAAACAGAAAAAGAAAGGGGAAAACTTCTCCAGCACACACAGGCCTCTTGTCAGACGTGTGTGATGATAGCGTCGTCTCGAGTCAAAGCAAAGACAAACACTTAACTTTTTTTTAACTACGAGAAGGATTCACAGAAACACGCGTGCGCACGCAATCGCGTACACGCATACGTAAACACGTTATTTTTATGTTCAGAAATTCACTCAAACAAAGGCGATACTTACATAAATGTATACACACCTTTAGCACGTACAAGGTGTTTCCACACGCACATATACACTCAACCGCACTACTATCACCTCACGCTGTTACACGCTTATGTTTATTACACACATACACGCATGCATACAAACACACACACACACACACACACTCACGCACACGTGCGCAGACACAGACACGCATACATTCACTCACGCATTTACACTAGCCTACACATTCATTCATATGAACGCGCACACACACACACACACACAAACACACACACAAACACACACAAGCGCACACAAGCGGACACAAACGCACACGCACATGCGAGCGCGCGCACGCAGATGCGCGTACGCACTCACGTGCGTGCGTGCGCGTCTACACGCGATTCTCTAAAAGGACTGACCAAGTTTAATAAGATCTCAGTACCTCAGCAGGCTGTCGGAAAGAAGACAAAAACAATCGCTAGAATTGATTGAACAGTCCCTTTACCAAAAAGGATTTCTGTTATATTTGCTGACTCCCATTCCGAATCATTTTAGACATCTGCCAAGTCCAAATGGAATTTAAATATCACTTTGTTATTATTTACCAGCGTATATATATTGTCTAATTACGTATGTCTATCTATTTATGTCTGTAATTCGCTTTCTCTCATTCACTCTCTCTTTCCATTCGTCTTCGTGTATGTGTGTGAATAGTTCGAAAGTGAATGCTACTGTAAACAAGTAGCCTACAAATATATTGGGTAAACGTACACCCTTGGATGTTAAAAAGCTGAATAGTATATTGTTACCGAGCTTTCTAACCACTACTTGACGTTATATCTAGTTAATATCTACCTAACAGTCTTTTTTGTATGTATCGATTTATCTATATACTCATTTCGATGTATGCATGTATATGTGTACGTAATGTATGTATATCTATCTATCTATCTATCTATCTATCTATCTATCTATCTATCTATCTGTTTGTCCATCTGTTATTTTATCTATTTCTCAATTATCAGTCATTTTTATGTAATGTCTACAAAGTAACATTATCTCTTGCGTGTATCTTATTTAATTAATATTCCCGCTTTTTTCCTGATAGGTGTAGTCAATTTGTTTATGACCAGTGTTATGTCATTTGTGAGATCTTATTAAGCCTCTTCCCTGTCCCAGTCCCACAAGTTATTTAGTTGTAACCAAGCCAGTTTACCTTAGTTACATGGCGTTGCTTGTATCTAATCTACCTGTGAATTTGATTGGTTACTCTCTTTGAGTTATCATGTCCCTCGTAGTTTCATATATCTGTCAAACGGTAAACGTACTATATAAAATCAGACTAAATTGTTTACTTATTGATTGTCTTCTTAACTTCAGCGTTCTCACTTTTGAATGAATTTTTTTTTATAATATATTGTTTACTTATGAACAAATGAGGAAAAAGAACGGTAAGTTTCAGAGAAATGAATGTACTTCTAGAATTCGAAAACGACCCGCCGATTAATTTGCCGGTCGATTAGTTACAGACATGTATTCACAAATCCACTGTTTATGATATTTTCTTTTTATCTTCACTTTTCTCAGGTAATGAATATTTGCAGGAGTTATTAAACGCAAATCACTTAATATTATATGCCTAAAAATATCTACGCGAAACTTTAAATTATTTCTTTAGTTCTTGTATCTATGTTCACACAAAACAAAACAAAAATGTCCTTATTTCATTTAATTCTCACACTTACGTTGTTTAAAAAAAAAAACGGATCAAAAGAGAGATGAATGTAAATACTAATTACAGATTTAAAAACTTTGGTCACACCTGAAAATAGTCAAACAGAAATGATAATTTATGTCTTACAGGCTATTTCTTGCTTTTCCTGTTTTTACTTGTTGTTGTTGGTTGTTATTTTCAAAGTTATTGTAGGATTTTAGTTTCATAATTTTTATAATTATAATATAAATGATAGTATTTCTATTAATAACAATATGAATAATTAAGCAATAATGCTTATTACAATAAGTATGATTTCTATCTAAAATAAAGGATAAAATGTTTGCATGGCTAATAAAGAGATTATATGACGTGCATGCCTTTCCAAAGGGCATATTAGCTACGTAACTGAAGTGATTAGGTTTAAATCTCCTACACCGGCCACATTATTATTATTATTATTATTAGTAGTAGTAGTAGTAGTAGTAGTAGTAGTAGTAGTAGTTGCTGCTGATGATAATGATGTTTAATAATAATGCATTGATGTTGGTGTCATAATGTTGAGTGGTTATATTAACTACTTCGTGTGTGTGTGTGTGTGTGTGTGTGTGTGTGTGTGTGTGTGTGTGTGTGTGTGTGTGTGTTGGTATTGCTGTTACTTATAATTTACAGAGGTAGATCCATCTATTGCTACTGGGGTAGATCCAAAGGTATTTCTCCAAATGTTTTTAAAAAATTCCAAAAGTAATAACTCCTGATACGGATAGCATTAATGAGTCGGTCTAGTGGTTGTTACTCTAGTTACCGCTGTAGTTATGGTGTTGCTATAAGTACGACGGTAGAATTCATCGATCGCTGTCGCTATAGTTACAGTAGTAGTTCCAGTTGCTATAGAAACAACGTCATTCGCTGTTGTTGCTTTAATGATGATAGTAGTTCCACTTACTGCTATAGTTCATAACAACGACAATCACTGTTGTTATTTCTATCGTAACGGCGATCGTTCTATTTGTTATTGCAATAATAACGATGATAGTTCCAGTCGTTATTGCTATAGTAACGGCTGTAGTAAAAGTCGTTATTGCTATAGTAACCGCGGTAACACCATTTGTTATTACGATACAAGCACTTTAGTTCCAAGTATTATTGCTATAATAATAGTAACGACAGGTGCTATTACGATAGGTGTTGTTGTTATATTAACAGAAGTAATTCCAGTTGTTAGTGTTTATGAACGGCCGTAATTCCAGCTTTTGTTGCTATGGCAATTACAGTCCTCTGGACGCTGTAACTAAGTACGTTGTCAAAGAACGGGTTTTTGTGTTCGCTATTTTATTGTCATTCCTCGAGTTTTCTCTTTAGTTTTCCTTGCTTTTGTTTAACAGCTATATACATGTATGTATATTTGCGTGTGTGTGTGTGTATATATATATATATGACATTTTAATATTTTATTTATTCGTTGATCAGTAATTTTATTTCTTTACATGTAAGCTTACAAGTTTTTTTGTGGTTTTTTTTTTTTTTTGCTTTTTCCTGTTATGTTTGTGTCGTATCACATCCCGTTCTGCTGCCCTTTCGGTCGCTGCGGCTGTCAGTGAGTGAAATGGGTAGTCAAGTCTTCTAACAGAGATGGTAAGAACTGGAATGGCATCTTGGGGCTGAGCGGCAGTAGTGGCGCTGTTGCAGCTGTCGTTGTTGTTGCTGCTGTTACTACTACTACTACTACTACTACTACTACTACTACTACTACTACTACTACTACTACTACTGCTGCTGCTGCTGCTGCTGCTGCTTCTGCTACTACTACTACTACTACTACTACTACTACTACTACTACTACTACTACTACTACTATAATTGTAGACAGTGGAATGAGAGTAGGATGAGGGTTTTTCGAAGAGAAGATGGGTGGGTGAGTGGGTGTTTGATGGTAGTATTAGTTATTGCGGTGGAGATGGTTTACATGTTGATGTTGTTGTTTTGTGGTGATGGTGTTGTCTGTGCTGGTATTACTTGCAATTGTGATGGTGGTTGTGATAGTAGTGGTGGTGGTAGTGGTTTTGATAGTGGTAGTGGCGGTAACGAGGATAGGGTGGTCGTGGTCGTAATGATGGTAGTGGTGATGCTAGTGAGAACGAGATGGTACGTACAACAACTGTTAGTGATGCTGCTAACATACCGGTAAACGCGCGCGCGAGAGAGTGTGTGTGTGTGTGTGAGTGTATAGTGAGGGAAGATACTAATGGCAGTGGTAACAGTGAGAAAGATATGTTAACTGGTGATGATGTTGCTTTTGGTGGGATTGGTAGCGATAGCGGTGACGGTAGTGTGGTGGTGGTGTTGGAGAGGGCTACTGTAGTGGTGGTCATATAGCGGAGATAACGTCCAGTGGTGTTTACAATTGGGGATATTTCAAGCAATAGCAGCGTTGTATTTCAAGCAATAGCGGCGTTTAGTGCATAGTTCAGCCCTAATTAAGGCATTCCAAGCTGGACCAACTCGGATTACATCTAAAGTGTCCGATGTTCAAGGCGATGTAATTTGATTGGAATCTCTCTGCTATTTCTAGCCGATGGCTTTCCTATATAGTGGCTCCGTCGGTTATAGTGTTGGCGATTTTAGTGCTGCTGCCAGTGTTTGTGATGTAAATATAAATGAAAATCAGCTGTTATAATACGAGTAATATTGGTTTCGAATTTTGACACACGGCCACCAATTTTGAAGGGAGGGGCAAGTCAATCACACGAACCCCAGTGCTCAACTGGTACTTAATTTATCGACTCCGGAAGGACGAAGGGCAGAGTTGACCTCGGAGATATTTGAACGTAAGGACAAGCGAATATAATGGCGAGTAATATTGATTTCAATTTTTGATACAAGGCCAGCAATTTCGGAGAGGAATTAAGTCGATTGCGTCGACCCCAGTGCTTGACTGATCCTTATTTTATCAACTCTGAAAGGATGAAAGGCAAAGTTGACCTCGGTGGAATTTGAACTCAGAGCGTGAACACGGACGAAATGCCGCTAAGCATTTTGTCCGACGTGCTAAAGGTTCTGGCCTTATAATGCGAGTAATATTAAATGTTCATTACATCTAGACCAGTGGTTTTCAGTGGGCGTCCATATGTCCTTTAAGGATCCATTGACCCTCGGGGGTCGAATGGCCCTTGAGGGTTGTAGTTATACTTTAACATGTTTTTTTTATTCTTTTATTTGTTTCAGTCATTTGACTGCGGCCATGTTGGGGCACTGCCTTTAGTCGAACATTTCGACTGCAGGACTTATTCTTTGTAAGCCTAATACTTATTCTATCGGTTTCGTTTGCCGAATCGCTAAGTTACGGGGACGTAAACACACCAGCATCGGTTGTCAAGTGATGGTGAGGAGAACAAACACAGACACACAAATATCTCTTTCTCTCTCTCTCTCTCTCTCTCTCTCTCTCTCTCTCTCTCTCTCTCACACACACACATATACATACATATATATATATATATATATATATATATATATATATATATACATGACGGGCTTCTTTCAGTTTCCGTCTACCAAATCCACTCACTAGGCTTTAGTCGGCTCGAGGCTATAGTAGGAGACACTTGCCCAAGGTGCCACGCAGTGGGACTGAACCCGGAACCATGTGGTTGGGAAGCAAGCTTCTTACTACACAGCCACTCCTGCGCCTACATTTCTCAAAATATTTTAAGAATTTTTTTTTATTCAATTCCTAATAATATCTAATTATAAAAATATATAATTTTTAAAACATCAAATGACTACTCGAGTGAAATAAGAATCAAAGAAACTCCGTAGGTAGAAAATGGCTGAGAAATACTGAATACCATTCCTCATTAAGAGGAACTATGATAAAAGGTATTTCAGCCATGAACATCCCGACTTTTTCATACATACAGTGTAACATTATCTAAAGTGGCCTTACTTTAAGATACGGTTGGGAACTTGAGGGAGAATTAGTTTCTACTTCCATGAGATGAGGTCGAGAACCACATTGAGAATTCTTCATTGATTCGAAATAATACAAATTTTAGTGAAATGTGGTAGGGGAGTTACAGTAGGTGGGGGTGAGGGAGTAAAGGACTTTGTGATGGTGGTGATGGAGGCAGAGATGGCGACGCCAGTCATTGTAGTAGTGATGATAGTGACAGTCGTTATGAGTGGTGGTGGTGGTGGTGATGCTTACGATGGTGTTGCATAAAAATGAGAAATCGATAATGGTACATGCTAGCAATGAGGGTGGGGCAGAATAGGCGGAACAACAACAACTATAACTGCAGCACCCGCATGAACAATAACTACTACTGCTACTACTACTACTACTACTACTACTACTACTACTACTACTACTACTACTACTACTACTTCTACTACTACTACTACTGCCGTAGTCATTGCGTTTCTATAATTGGCCTTCTGTGTATATGTCTAGTGGTGGCTCTCTGTGAGTAGTGGGGACGTGAAGTAGGGGAGTTACAGCAACGGGTGGGGCTCTGGATGATGCGGATGATGATCGTGGTGGTGGTGGTGGCAGTGGTGATGCTAATGGTGGTACTTCAATCAATCTGTAGTGCCACAGTTGCTATAACAGTTGTTCGGCTGTTGTTGTTGCTGCTATTGTTGGCATTTCTGAGGTTTATTTTGTTGTATATGTATTATTATCCTTATTAATTGGTGACTTCGAGTGGCCCTAAGCCTTTATTCTGTTTATTGTTTTGTCCCTCGCCTGTCCACTAAAGGTCTCGTCTCGAGCCCGTCTCGTTTTGTTATGTTTTGGTCCCATTCCCGGCAAGTTTCTTGCCGGTGTCTCCAGAGTGGAATCTATATTATCGATAATGGCTGAAATTGCGTTTGACTCTTTGGCCGATAACTGATGAAGAGTTGGTGACTTGACTTTCTGTATTTTCTGTTCACCTGTGTACTTAGTATATGTTAGCTTGTATTTACTACATGTTTTTTAAAATCATTCATATATATATAACTTCACATGTGCTTCCCAGAAACTTATCTATGTCCTAACCTGCTCAGGTTGTGGCCACAATTATGTGGGACAAACGAGCCCTACTTTCAGACGCAGAGTCACGCTGCATAAAGAGCAGATTCGTTTTCCTCGATACAGGCAGATAGGCCTGAGCGAACATATCGACAGATGCGCAAGAAATAAAACGCCGAATTTCTATATCTTTCCATTATACCAATGCAAAAATCCAATCTCCTTACAAGAACGCCTAAACAAGGAAAACCTGTTCATTCAAAAGTACAGACAACACCTTAATATACAAACTTAACCACTTCAAAAATTGTACTGAGGAGTTAGTTGTCCCCCTTGCCACCTGTTGCCTCCCTGGATCCACTCTTTAGACTCATTCTTATTTTTCAAGCATCCAAAATGGTGAGACCCCTTTGTCACAAGAATTGATTACTTCACAATGTCCCTTGAAAAGCTAATTTAAATAGCGAAAAGCGGTTGGATATCACAACATTCATAAAATATGTATATATTTAAAAAAACATTTCTTTATATAACGATACTAAACTATGTGAAACGATGGTATTTCTCTTCCACTTCTTATATATGTTTTCCACATATTTTCAACTCATAATTTTGCCACGTGGAATATATACTGAATCTCCAGTATTTTTGCTCCTTTTATATATATATATATATATATATATATATATATATATATATATACACGCACACACACATATATACATACATACATACATACATACATACATACATATATATATATATATATATATATATATATATATATATATATATATATATATATATATATATATATATATATATATATATACGCATATATGAGTAGAGCTTAGACAACCATCTAAGGGATAATAAATATCCAATATACTACTGGATGTATACCTATATATATCCAAATGCTTACTGGTGTAAGGCAATATTGCAATTCAATAATAGATATGTGTAGAGGTAAACAAAAGTTTAACCAGAATTTATAAGGCAAGGAAGAAAATGGAGAAGATAATTAATTGACAAACATCAGCTTACAAACATCAACAGGATCTATATATTAATTATAATCATATGAATAAATAAGGAAAAATGAGTGAATATAACTCTACTCTTACAGCTGTTTCTATTTTGGGGTCCAGCATGCCAAGGTTGACACATCATACCAAGATTATACAAAGATTGTATAAACATTGAACAAAAATTGGACGACTCTCTGATGAAGCTTTGGGGTTCAAATTTTGTCCAATTTTTGTTCAATGTTTGCACAATTTTTGTATAATCTAGGTACGATGTGTTGACTTTAGCATAATGGACCCCAAAGTAGAAACAGCTGTAAGAGTAGATATATATTCACTCATTTATCTTTATTTATTTATTTATTCATATGATTGTAATTAATAAATAGATCTAGCTGATGTTCGTAAGCTGATGTTTGTCAATTAATTATCTCCATTTTCTTCTTTGCCTTACACACACACACACACACACACACACACACACACACACACACACACACACACATACACACACACATACACACACACACACACACACACACACACACACACACACACACACACATATATATATATATATATATATATATATACATATATATACATATATATATATATATATGTATGTATATGTATTTGTGTAACATTGTTCGTTTTTTTCCGTCCTTGTTTTGTATACATTGGCTGCTTTCTTCCAAGGAATTTAATGCTCTTAGATTAGTTTTTCCTTAGGGATGGCTAGATTGGAGCAATCTCGAGTATAAGCAGCCGAATTTGCAAAGATAATCTGGAACTCGACTGATGAAAGAAAACTCCGAATGACTTGTCCTTCGTTTTCTTTGTATCGTCTATCTGGATGTTTTGTGTTCTTGTCCTATTTTGTATGATATATATATATATATATATATATATATATCACGGTAACAACCAGACTATCGAGTGTTGTACATCACGGTTCATAATGCGCTTCGCATTGTTTTAGCTTCCGAATAGCGCTACTCAGCTGGTTAGGTCAGCAGGCTAACATTCTCCATGATTGGAAGGCTGTTCCGTCGCAGGCTCACCCATTTAGAGTTGAATCAACTGGTAGAAAGTGAAATAAAGTGTTTTATTCAAGAGTGGAACGCATCACCCGGTCTGGGAATCGAACCCATAATCTAGAGATTATGCGTGCAATCCCCTAACAACTAAACCACGCACCTTCACACACACACGCGCACACACATATATGTGTGTGTATCTATCTTTATAGATAGACAGACAGATTAGATAGATAGATAGATAGATAGATAGACAGACAGACAGATAGATAGATAGATAGATAGATAGATAGATAGATAGATAGATAGATAGATAGATAGATAGATAGATAAATAGATAGATAGATAGATAGATAGATAGATAGATAGAAATACATTCACACACATATACAAACACAACCAATTAAAGGTATACATTTTACCGTTGCAATCAAAGAAGAATGAAATCTGCCTGTTGCTTTCTCCAGTTGGTTTTCAAGACAAAATCCAAGATTTTTGAATTGGTTGATAGTAATGGATTTATTATTATCGTATACAGCTTTTTCATATATTTTAAACACTCTTAGTGGAGGAATTTGTTCCTTAGTTTCAAGGTCTGCCTCAGCTAATTAAAGTTGTTCATGCCTCTGTATTAGTGTTATATATCAGAGACTCTATGCTATGCGTAGCGCGCGCGTTTGTGTGTGTTTGCATGAACATCTATGTCTATACCTTTTCTCCTGTAAGTCTCTGTCACTCTCTCGTTATCTCTATCTCTCGCTCCTCTTTTTATGCATACATGTATATTCTATTTACAAGTGTGGTATATGCGTATATGCATATGGTCTTGTTTACTCAAGATACATGCTGACACATTCGCACAAGTAGACACACACGTATATTCACTTCCACGCACAGAAACACACATATACATAAATGTGTGCATCACACATACGTACACACATGCACAAACTCATGCATGCATGCATACATACATATATACATACATACATACATACATGGACATATACAAAATGGATACATATGTTGGACCATTCCAGTCAAAAACTTCACCCAAATACATTCCTGACATAACTTTTTGGAACTGAAAATAAAACTCATGTTTAGCCGTTGAGAATGTTTCATGTTAAATCGGTGAGAAAGATAATATTTATGGACAATTTCTTCAAAGCCTACAAGTTCACCAACCAGATTATAGAATAACATTCGTATATGTAATCATGAAGTAGTCGCCTTATCAAGAGAAAAGCGGGACCGTCTAATATATGTTATGCAAATTTATTTAATAAATGTAATTCTAAAGACATATTAAATTCAGTATGGTGCTCTTTACTGTTACTATTTTCTAAATACTATCCTAAGGCGGCGAGCTGGCAAACACTTTAGAGCGTCGAAGAAAATGCTTTTCTGTATTTTTCCGGCGCTTTATATTCCGAGCTCAAATCCCGCTGAGATCAACTTTGCCTTCCATTCTTTCGGGGTCAATATAATAAAGTCCCATTCTAAGTACTAGGAATGCTGGTATTGACTACCTCCTCTAAATAATTACTGTCCTTGAATCTATGTTACACTCCACGACATAAATGCTATCCAACATTCGTCTTGTTTATACTTGGAATCTAACTTTCATTTTATAGATATTGTTCAGAGAATTTATAACGAATGAAATAAATGGTGTGAGTGCGCGAGCCAAGGGCAACTTTACCTTTCAAATTTTGAGGGTCGAAAAAATAAGCATCAGCTGAACATTAAGGTCGATGTAATCGACTTAACCTTTCCTTAAATTCCATGTCCTTGTATCAAAAATTTAAACCATTATTATAATTATAATAATGGATTAAATAATAATTATTATTTTAATGTATCGCCAGAATGAAGGAACTGGGCTGCGTACATGTCTGTCGCATGTCTTCACTTACTGGTGACATTGCTACGGTTAATGTTTATCTTGATGAGAGGATTTGTCATCCTAGCTAACGTTTATGTATGTATGCATGTATATAAAAACACACACGCATGCACACACGCGCACACGCACACACACACGCGCACGCACGCACACACACACACACACACACACATGTTTATATACACATAAGTATCACGAATAGCAGCCCATTTTCCTGTAGCAGCCTTGGACTTCTTGTATTTTTGCATTCAGTAATCCGAGCCTCCACGAGCTAGGTTTCTGTTAGAAGACTGCAAAATTTTAAGTCGCATGGAGCCGAATCAAATTGTTTTGACTACTACTACTACTACTACTACTACTACTACAATAATTATATATATATATATATATATTCATGGTTTGCTAAATTTGTATATATTTTATGAAAAGTTTAGGTGTCAGAAACACATGTAGACTTTTGATGAAATAAAAATAAATTTACGCATAATAACGAACGATATCGCGCAAAGAAATATTGCTGAAAAGCACAAAACAAAGCAAAAAACAAAACAAAATGCGAGAAATTGTTAAATCAGGCCAATCTAGTTCTCTACTGAAAACTAAATTAGACACGAATTCTGTTCAAACCAGATGGTATGATCAAACTGAGTGTACAAAGGCATCAGCTTAGCAGAAAAAGAAACTCTACTGTTGACCATGCTTGCTGGTCAGCCAAAATTTAATAAACTGTGAAGTGATGGAGTTGATAGAAATTACGATATATTCATAATTCCATAAATTGTGATATATTCATAATTCCGAGTGGTTGCGGACATCCTTTTAAATCTAAATTTACATAATTGCATATATTTAAAAACATTTGGTGGGCATGATTTTGGTACTGTTAATTAATGAGTGTGCAAAACTTGGAAAGGAAGAGGACAGCAAATTAATTGCAAAAATTGAAATTATTTGAAAGATCTGCCATTGCGTGAATACGATTAAAGAAACCTGACCCTCAAATAGGTAACCACTGTGTTACTGGATTGGTTTGCTTAAATATTAGCATCGAGACTTTCAACCAAAGAAGGATCAAGACATTTCAGGAATTTTGAATAAAAATAAAACAGCATTATATCTAAATTAGGAGCAAAGGAAATTTGAATTGGAAATGAAAGTATCCCGTTTATTTCAATGAAAAACAAAACTGGTGAGGTATCTCTAGGTAACAGTCTCCTCTAATTCGCATTCCAGACACGGTTTTCTTCATTTTGATCGAATGGTCTGTCTCTTAATAGAATATTTTAAAAAATATTTAAATTTATGCTACAATTTTTCAGCATCCACTCGTACTTTGACAGTGAAGTGTATATCTGTGATTAAATGAAAATGTATGCCGCAAAATCTTTTTAAAAATTTATTCGCAATTAACCAACAAAAGGTCGAGACAATGGATCATTGTTCACATTAGCTTTGTAGAGAAAATTTTTTGTTAGTTTCC
>NC_142931.1:43072153-43082153 GCF_046866305.1 Octopus bimaculoides | reverse complement strand
CAGAATCTAAAAATTAGTATGACCACAAACCCGAAGGCATCATCGAAAATGATAATGCAAAGATCCTGTAGGATTTTATGATTCAGTGTGACCATGAGATAGAGAATATGTAGCTAGACATAGTAATAATTGAGAAAGATGCCAAACTATGTTGGATCATAGATATAGCATGTCCAGCTGACAACAAGGTAAGCGATAAGAAAGAAAGAAAAGTCGATAGGTGTGACAGTTTAGCTTGGGAGGTAAAGCAGTTGTGGTCGATGAAAAAGGCGGTAGTGGTAGCAATTATTGTCGGAGCCCTGAGAACAGTGAGTAAAAATTTCGAGAATTACATGGAACAAATAGGGGCTGAAATAAGAGTGGAGCACTTGCAGAAAACAGCACTGCTCGGGAGCGCTCGAATACTCCGGAAGGTGCTCGAAAAATAAGAGGTGTTACCTTAGTTCACTGGTATTGAACAGCTGACACCGTAGTATGTCTCCAGCGTTAAAAGCTGTTCAAAGGTAATAATAATAATTAGAATACTAATAATAATAGCTCTGATACAGTATCAGGCAATGGCTCTCATGGCTTCTGATCTTAACTGATTAGAAGTGTTATCATGAACATTGTTTTGTCTTGGTATAAAAGATTGGCTACAGCAAATATTCTGCTCAACGCCACAGATTTGGCTGTTATTTGTTTGACCTTAACCAGTTGAGCATGTCCCTTGGTGGCTGACGATATGTGCATCTCTGATCATGAGCAGAAGTAGTGGGGGAGCATCATAGCTATGTGTTGAGAGGAATAATTCACCTGTGGAAACATGGTTGTTTCGTTCAACATCCTTAAAGAACCCTTATTCAAGGACCATTTGAGCAGGATGAGCTACTCGACCTTAAGAAAATTTTAACTGGGTCCCCATATGCAAGATCATGCGCTGTTTATCTTGATATGAGATCGCCATGTCGCGCACATATGGTTGTGATGCATGTGCCTCGTGTACCTTTATCAGACGGTTAGTTCATGATGCTTATACTGGGCTTCGTATATTTTACCCCATTCTCACTTTCATGGCTTGCACTGCTCACTCGCTCAATAATGATGATGATGATGATGATGATGATAATAATAATAATAATAATAATAATAATAATAATAATAATAATAATAATAATAATAATAATAATAATAATGATGATGGTTTATTTATTCACCACTAAAGGTTCATAAAAAATAACATTGGGGACCGGTACAAGACGATACTCAGTAGGGTTACATAAAATGGAGCGTGTAAACTGAAAATTATAAAATAAATTATAACAATGAAAAATTTGCCGAAAGAGGGTGACTTTCAAGGACTGCTCGTGGAAACCCCAGAAAACCTCGGACACCCTGACCAGTAGAGCCAGTGCCCTATCCTTATCGACTATAGACGCGTACTTAGCGTAGGCCCGTTCACTCAGATCGTTCTGCCCACATTCACCAGCCTTTCAGCAAAATTGCAAGGAGGCAACACTTCCCACTCTACTCTCACTTTCCTTTTCATGTGAAACTCGAAATAATTGATGAGGAGTTAGAAAAGAGGAAAGTATCTGTCTTCAACCGTTTCAATAAGGTCCACCACAACGTCTTTCACTAAGACTGCCACACAAATAAAAACTGCCTGCCCTTGCTGATCAATGGAGGTGGCGGGACCTTCTCCACAACGGACTCAATCGAAAGCTGGTTCCGTCCTACACGTGATAGCAAGTGTTCGACATAAGCCCACAGCAATACGAGAGCGTGCAGTTTCGTCGTTCTGCGCGCATCTCTGGTAAGCTCGGCTGATTACACTTCCATGTCTGTGGAGTTTATTCCAAACCGGTAATGCTTCCCAGTATCATTGAGAGGTCAAGGATTTCTGGAAATAATCCATTAGCCCCAGCAGGAAAGTCCTCCGGAACAAAGAAGTTAGTTTATTCTTGTCGACATCCAGATTCTCCTGAAGAACGTCATCGCATTTCCCTGCTACTAACCCTCTATAGAACGCCAGAGTGGAACTTCCACCGACCGAATTGCTCTACTGACAGAGGATTATGAGCACCTGATAACACTCTAGATGCCACGCACCCTGCCTCGGTCTAAGCTCGATCCAGGACAGCAGCACAAGGAGACGAGCTGTAAAAATCCTGTCTGACAAACGACGATCACACCTGCACATCCTCAAGGAAGCGCTGATGTCATAGCCTCAGCTCATCTCCGAGAATCAGCAGCCACGGCATGTCCAGCTCTCCATTCAGTAAGAGTTGACATCAAATGGAGCGCCTGACCAGTGGAACGCGTCCCTTCTGCAGAAAGCGGAAGAGTATGCACTCCAGTTTGGTTACACGTACGCATGGGCAAGGCACGGTGGTAAGTCGATAAGATATAGCGAAGTCAATGTATTTACCTCTTCTGCCCGACGTTTTAGGGATGGCTTTCTCTCATCGCATTTCTAGGTGTGATTGGCCACCCTGCTCGTCACGTAGTTCAAGTACTTCTCTACCTGGAGATCCGGACCAAACCAGACTCTAAGCTGTAGGCCACTGGCTTTTCTTGGTTAATTTTTGCTCCTCTCACCAAATCGTAGTCTCTTACAGCAGTGCTGACCAGATTTATGCGCCTAGATTCCGACACTATGATGGTGACGTTGTCTGCGTATGCTGACACGGTTCTCCCACGTCCTAGTTCGCGCGAGATGCTTCTCAACGTCTCCAATTTCTATAGTAGTGTCTCTAGAGCCGGTACATACAGAAGAGACGAGAGTAGACACCCTTGACGGACCGAACGCATGATACTGAATGGTTCCAATAGGTAACCGTTCATCTGAACTACCGAGTAGATGTCGCTGTACATTGCATCGATACAGCCACGGAAAACATCGGGCCACTGTGAGAACGGCTGCCAAGTATTGGTGGTCGACCTTATCAAAGGCTTCAGATTGATCCCAATTGATTTGGGCTCAACCCATGCCAACTCCTCTATCCACTCTGCCTATGATGTATTGTATGAGGTGGAGGTTGTCGAGCATTAATCTGCTTGAGATTTCGCATGTTTGCGCATCACAAATCAGTTCCTTGACAACAAGCGCCAACCTATATGCTAAAACCTTGGTTCAAATTTTGAAGTCTACGTTACGTGCCTAAAATTTTCCATTAATCCCCATTGTTTGTGTTCTTTCTCAGCAGTGCTACCGCCCCTTGACTCAGAGAATTAGGAATTCTCCTGTTCTGCTGCCAGTTGAGGTAGATATCGGTTAACAGGCTGCCAAACAAGTCTGACATGTAAAAGTATAGCTCACGGAGCAGACCATCCAAACCAAACCATTTACCCTCTGTGCAGCCCATCATCTCATCATGTATTTCCGCAGTTGTTATCGGCATTTCGTAATGTTCCTCCCTCTTGCATACGGTCTGACATTTGTCCCAAACAGCCGCGCAACATGCTGTTGAAATGCCGTACACAACGTCTCGGGCTCGAATGCTGTGCGCCTAGTTTGGTCCACCAAAGACCGAATTGTGGATTTGTTGCCACGTTTTACCTCTACCTCTCGGTCCCGTTGAGCGGCTTCCGTTTCCTCATTTTTATATCCTTCGTGCTTAGCGTTGAATTGGTCCAGAGTCAATTTCGCCAGTACGTTGATTGCAACGCCTTTCCTGAGCGGCTCTTCTAAGTTTCTAAGTTTCAATCTATTCTACTTCTTTCTGTCGCTGATGCCTTACTAAACATAATTCATTCTACTTCAATTTCTCTTTTTAGGGCAAATCACCACTTTTCTAACAGCTAGCCTCACACAATCTAAGCGAATGTCTAAGATGATATTCCAATCACCCATTAGCACTAAAGGTCGAGACGTTTACATAGAGTAAAACAAATTTTTCTTGGAATGAGTCATTGTCGCATTATATCCCAAACACTCAATGATATGACATAAGCAACGTAAAGGAAGGTTGGTGGCTATTTAAATTTCTATATTTTGTTTTAGACCTTATACTCCTACCTAGAAATTAATATTCATAAAACATACACAAATGCTAATTAGCTTTCAAGTACGTGAATATAATCTGCATATTGTTACAAGTTTGGTTGGTAACTGCGATAAATTGCACAAATCAGCTCTCCTTACACCTGCCACCTGGTAGACAAAATATTTAAGATAACACCAAATAGACAGGTGTATTATATTTTACTGACTACTTTTAGTATTCATGCTGGGTTAGATGTATAAATAATAATATAATTGATGTTACATGCATTTGACTATGTATAACATGTTGTTCTAGTAACTGTTCAAGGATATATATGATCAAATGTATTTCTGCCACAGACGTACTGTCTTTTATTGACACAGCGTATTTAAGATCGTAAGGTCGTTGTTGAAGAGATGTGGTTGCTATTTCTAGAAGGCTGACATACTACATACCTGTTTCCCTTGGCTTTGAAGTCTGAAGTTTCAAGATGGCATTTGCATTGTTTCCAAAAATATTATTACTTTACAATAAAATATATAACATTATATGGCTGAGAAAGACAATTGTATCAGTTACTATTAATTTCACATATTTCTGTAATCTTCTTCTGATACATACATACATACATACATAAATACATACATACATGCATACATGCATGCATACATACATTCATACATACATACATACATACATACATACATACATACATACATACATATGACTGAAATAAGTAAAATAAACACACACACACACACACACACATACGCACGCACGCACGCACATACACATATATATTCTTGTTTGACAATATCCTTGTTTAAGAATAATAAATTCGTACTCTATAATAGAGTAGTGTAACCGCTCAGATTAATTCGAAGTTGTTTTTATTATAACGTGACATGGTGCAGAGTCCTGTTGCCAGATACAGGGTCTTTCAACAGCCACCCTCTTGACTCAGGACAGCACTACCTCGTTCAGGCACTTGATGTAGGCCTCCGTGTTGAATCTGAGACCGTGTGGGAAAATGAATGAAGCCATAACGTCACCATCACTAGTGATCACTCCAAACACCTTCGTAATCACCTACCAAGCAGTACATGCTGTTTCCAAATTTCTGGCATGGCGATTTGCGTCATAGTGCTGTTTTTTCTCACAGATGGTGCCCAACTGACCCTACTATACTGTGTAGTTGACAAAATCAAAAACAAACAATGCACATGCCCGAACCTGGTGTATGCGTTCTTCACAATGTCTCTGGGAAGATCATCGATTAGCACCTTGACCTAAGCCCCCAGCTTGGCTTTGGTGTGACAGTGAAGAGGTTGTCTTTCTCAATCGCATCTCACACATAATAATCCATGGGATTACAATTGGGCGAATTTGGAGTTCGAAAAATGGGGTTAGCAAAGTCGTAGAAATTCTCCGACAAGTACTTCTGATTCTTTCAGGAGGTATGGCAAGGAGCTGAATCCTGCTGCCACGAATAGCCTTCCAACAACAACCCTCCCCAGCCAAAGTTTGACCACAATCTCGCGCAGTTTCATATAGCCGTATGAATTAAGCCAAAGGCTCTTTTCAATACCGCTGTACCGACGCAGTCAGAGCACTTGCTGTGTCCCTTCCTGCTGGCCACAGCTTCGTATTCTCAGATGGATCTGTCCAGGTCACGTCTTATAGCCTTTTAAGTGTTCACTGAACATTGAGCTACAGTTAAGGTGTCGTCATTTTGATACCCAGCGCTTATCATCATGACACAGGTTACGTTTTCCAATATTCCGCTGGTTTCCAGCCTTCAATGACAATTACCTTTTTCTCAAATACAACATTAATCTTTATGCTCTCGAACGCCGTTTACTATTCACCTATACATCAAGCTGTTCTTGGAAAAAAGGAGACAAAAATTCGTCAAATTTGACCCGAACACCCTGTATACATTTGTATATGTATGTATGCAAAAGTACGCATATATATATATATATATATATATATATATATATATATATATATATATATACAATTGGATTTAAACACACACACACACACATATACAATTGGATTTGGACGCACACATATTCTTATATACATACATACACATTCATAAACACACATATGTACGTGCATATGCTTGGGAATTTATGTGCATCATACATTTATACTCATGCACTTAAGAAGTTGATCTTGCAGTGATGACGTCCCGGGTTCAATCCTACAGCGTTACATTTTGGCCCGTCGCACATTCCATTGATGTGGGTTCGCTTAAACATTATGAGTAAGCGAAACTGGAACTCGTTAAACGGTGGCAGCTCATTAAACGGTAATTAGCTTGTCAGTAATTCATTTTCTGAACAACAGGAATACTCATCGTCGAAACCTATGGAGGATCCATTTGCATATTCATACGCGTATGTCTAAGTGTATGTACATGTACATATATACAAATGTGTATATGTAAGACTATATTTGTGCGCGCGCACACACACATACACATATATATATATATTTATATAAACACATTATATACATATATTTGCGCATATACATACATATGTATATGTGTATATACATATTTACATGTGTACGTATAATGAAATATAAATACATACGCATACATATATATACATGTATGTAAATATATATATGTGTGTTTCATATGCGCTGCATGTGCAAATGTATATCACTGTGAGGACGTCTATTTTTTACATACGCCATAAGGTGCGAATGAGTCCCACAGAAATACGAACTGGATCCTACTAACTCGACTCACTTATCTCTCTCGGCCTCTACAAATAGGTTGAGAACAACCCAGTGAGCCCCTGTCGTGTTACAAGCGCGAAGGCACACAAATAAAACTTCACTAAACATATAAAGTAGAGAGCTATTTGGTGCGCTCCCTGAGAAATCCCAGCAACAGTTTATACTAAAAGAAGACAAGCTGACACATCTCAATGCCACACAGCCTAATATACGCATGTATGTGCATATGCGTGTGAATGTGTGTGTATATGTATATGTGTGTAATGTATATATGTACATAAATATACATATACCACACACACACAAACACACGCATATATATATCATTTTTATTTTTTTAGTTTTCAGTATCTTATGTTGCATCTTGATTTTCTGTTTTTCGGCTATATGTTGTTTTCATTATGTTGTTTGAGCTTCTGTTTTTGCTATCTGTTCTTGTAACGTTCTTAATATCTCTTTCTCAAAGCCGATGGGGTTGGCGAGGCAGTGGATTTAATGACACAGTAGAATATACGCGTAAGTAACTGATATGCAATGTTTAATTAACTTTCATTTATGATCTGAGTTCAAATCCTGCCGCAGCGTTGATTTTGAGCGGTCATCACTTCAATATTGATACTAGTTTTTTTTCCGCCCTTTTAAAGCCTAGCCAGTCTCATGGGCCCGGTTTCCCGGTTTCTATGGCGTATGTGTTCCCCCCACCCCCAGCTGGACGGGACGACAGTCCATCGCAGCGTTACTCAAGAAACACGAAGAAAGAGTGAGAGAAAGTTGGGGCGAAAGAGTACAACAGGGGTTGCCACCACCCCCTGCCGGAGCCTCGTGGAGCTTTAGGTGTTTTTGCTCAATAAACACACACAACGCCTGGTCTGGGAATCGAAACCGCAATCCTCCGACCAATGAGTTCGCTGCCCTGACCACTGGGCCATTGCGCCTGCACTATTGATATTAGTACCATACATGTATTGGGATCGGTGTACATGTTTATATCTGTCTCATTAAAATATACAGTTATGTTATGTCATGCCTGCGTTAAAAAAATCGATATTTACCTAGTTACTTTTTAAGTAAAATACCTGAATGTTAGATGCTGCTCTCCATTCGTAATTCTATCGAAGATGGTTGCCCCAAAATATTAAATGAAAGTATTTTAACTGGTTATTATTTTCCCTTTATGTAATACTTTTAGCTAAACAATGAGAGAGAGGCGACTTTGAAATAAAGAACATAATAATTGTAATAGAATGTCTTCGAAGTTGATGTCTTCTAAAAATAATAACAAACACACAAAAAGACTTACTATAGGGAAAACTTGGAAAATAAATTTTATGTTCTTTCCCAATGCTGGCATCTCTCTTCTGTGCATGAGCTAATAGAAGCAAGTGAA
Organism: Octopus bimaculoides; assembly: GCF_046866305.1. Lineage (NCBI taxonomy): Eukaryota > Metazoa > Mollusca > Cephalopoda > Octopoda > Octopodidae > Octopus > Octopus bimaculoides. The sequence goes on along the minus strand of NC_142931.1, from coordinate 43,074,038 downwards.
ATCATCAGTTTATTATTTTATCAGTAAGAGGTTCCCATATGACTTTCTGTTCATATATATTCCTGTATATTTAACGTGGAATTGTGAACAGTTAATTCAAATCAGAGTCAATGATTTTTATTGCACCACCATCAATGATGGATTTCTAATGACTCTAACAGTATTTTCCTCTCTTCATTCTCTTCCCAGTTTCCTCACCTCAAGTGTCTGACGAAGAACTATGTGCAAAACGTTATAACTCTTTCTAGATAAATTTTACTCTATAACATTTATGTCTTCTTTGAGCAACAACTTAATAGGATTAACTATGAACGTCTCTTGTTTTTGTTCTTGTTTGTTACTCGCATTTTCAATCTCTGGCTTACAGACCTGTTGTCTTTTTTATTCAGAAAAAATAACCGAAATAAGATGGGAGAAAATATACGAGACGAAGTGTATGACTATATAAAAAATAAATGTAAAAAAGAGAAAAGGAAAAGGAAGACATAATAGCTAAAGTAAGTGTATAGATAAGAATAATAGAGAAGGTATAAGAAAGAATATAAAATAAAAAGAAATATACTCGTGCTTACACATATAAATTGAATCTGAAGAAAGGAGAGACACAAGATGAATAAAAGTAGAAAAGACAAAAGAACGAAAATGATAAAAGAACATTTGAAAAATATAGACACAGGAATACTCCAAAGAGAAAAGATTCATTAGTAAGTACTTCATACTAATAAGGTTTATTGTTGTTTTGTCAAGTTAAACTAAAGAACATAATTCCGATCCTATTACACTTATCTCTCCTGTAAAGTATATAGTAACAAGTTTTACTCGCCGTAGGGCGAGTAATATTAGAAATATACTTCTGCCACTGCGTGTAATATCAGGCAGTCACACAGGTACAAAAATTAAGAATTTACTTCTTTCAAGTTTCTCGATACTTATAGAAAACATGAATGTTACATTAGGAGTAATGTTGGGAACACAATTTCCCTCATGGGTAATATCATTTAGTGTTACAACTATAATTATTTGATAGGTAATCAAAACTATTGTCATTAATAGTATATATTTATTGCACATATACAAATCTCTTATTTAGTTTGGTTTTAATTGTCTAAATATTTACGTTATTTTGTACGAGCTCGTCAAAATTCAGAAAAGAAAATTTATAATTATTGTACCTATGAAATAATAACCACAATGATCAAACATCATCTGTTACAAGACATGTAATATTCTAGTATAATATATAAAAAAATCAGTGAACAAAAAATTTCAACTTCTTTTCTGTCATCGTGAGAAAATTTATACGGAAATGGTTATAATTTACAGAAATGTCTTTTAAGACACATAGTGTAAAGAAAATGTTTGAGACACTTGAAACAATTTCCAAAACAGTTCAAGTTTATTTGGAAAATAACTGAGTTGTTACAGAACTGCTTTTAAACAGCTTAACTTGAAAAAAGTAATAGTAACTACCAGATATCTGTCATCTTTTAGGAAACCACGACATAAACCACGATTTATACGAACCCTCAACAAAACCCAATAATCGACCTCTGCATATACATTCAGATCCCAGTCATCCAATAGATATTAATTAAAAATTCCTATAGCTATATGTAATTTTATAAAAATTATTTTCAAGTGACTGTCTATGAGGTCGATAAGAGTAGAAGCAGGCCAACAACGAAGTCTGTGCCATTTGAAAAACACAGCAGCTGATAGCTTACCTGCTACAATAAAAAAAATGTAAATTTTAGTGTACGGTGGATTGAACCAGGTTGGAAATACGATCTGGTTCAACTAAATTTTGCCTAAATAAAGTTATAAAATTCATGGCAAAATAGCTCCCCTCTTTCAACAGTGACCCAGCTGTTTCAAATGCTTTTGA